>NC_092048.1:70939719-71004568 GCF_003086295.3 Arachis hypogaea | reverse complement strand
AGGTGATGGAGGTACTCATTTCTGCAATAGACAGCTGGATTCTGTCTTAAGCCGTTATTAGAGTTCTCCACAAAGTAGCAACACCGTATTATCCCCAATAATAAATGGGCAAGTTGAAGTCTCAAATAGATAACTAAAGGCATTTAACTAGAATAGCTTCAAAAAAAAAAAAAACATCACATACTAATGGTGTATGGAAATCTTTCATTTGCCAGGAACTAGAATATAAGCCTATTGGACTACTAGATTCCTAACCTTGATGCTAAAGTAATAGGAGAAAATGGCTGCTCCAACTAAATGAGTTGGATGAATTCCGCTTAGCTGCATTTGAAAATACAAAGATCTATAAGGAAAAAGCAAAAAGGTGGCATGACAAGAAAATATCTTATAGGGTATTTGAAGTAGGACAAAAGGTCCTGCTCATCAACTCAAGACTCAAATTCTTCCCTGGGAAACTTAAATCCCGTTGGAAGGGACCCTATGTAATTACAGTGTATCACCTTATGGGTACATAGAACTTCAAGGTAAAGATCCTGACACAAGGTTCACTGTCAATGGACAGAAGGTCAAACATTACCTTGGAGGAGATGTTGAGCCAGAGGCTCAACACTGCTACTAAGTTAAGTACAGTGAATTCTAGCTAAAGACATTAAAGAAGCGCTTGTTGGGAAGTATCCTAATGATTAATTGCATACTATTTTCTAACTTTCTAATTATTTTTTGTATAGTGTTTAATTAGGTTGATTTTTATGTTAGTGATCATGAACAGTGCTTAATCAGAGACAGAATGATGTAGAACAGCAAACAGAATACCCTGAAGAAGGGATCTCCCTAGCGTTAAACGCCAGAAAGGGGTGGCAATTGGTCGTTCAAATGCCCAAGGGAGTGCAAGCCTGGCGTTAAACGCCAGGCAGGGAGCTCTGGCTGGGCGTTTAACGCCCAATGGAGAGCACAAGCCTGGCGTTAAACGCCAGCCAGGGAGCCCTAACTGGGCGTTTAACGCCCAAGTAGGAGGGACAACATGGCATTGAATGCCAGAATGGATGCCATTATGGGCATTCAATGCCCAGCAAGCATAGGTAGCAGCGTTAAACGCTAGAATGCAGCCATTCTGGGCGTTTAAACACCAGCAAGGGAACATGGGAGGTAATTTTCAAATTCTTTTCTTTCTTCATTCAATCTATCTTTTTCAAATTCAGTCTTAAATTTCTTTGATTTTTAAATCAAATTTTGTTTAAATATTTCAATTTCAATTTAATTTCAAATTTAAGATATTTTCAAATCTTTTCAAATCTTTTCAAAATTTCATATCTTTTTCAACTTGTTTTCAATTTCTTTTAAAAGCTTTTCTTACCTTTAGTAATTCTTGTTCAGATGTTTTATTAAACTTTAAAATCTTTTTTTATCTTATCTTTTATATCTTTTATATCTTGTTCATATCTTTTTCTTATCTTTCAAATTTAAGAACTTATCTTTTCTATCTTTTCCAAAAACTTCTTTATCTTTCTTCAAAGATTATTTTCGAAAATCCCCTCCCCCCTCCTTATATATATGTGTCCATGCCCCTCTCCCTCACTCACCACCTCTCATTTGAATTATATTCTCCTCTTCTCTTCTATTTAACTTTTCTTCTTCTTTCTTTATTACCTTTTGCTCGAGGACAAGAAAATTTTCTATGTTTAGTGTGAAGGGAGCCCTGTTCTCTCATAAAAAATTCGAATCCCATGGCTCCAAGAAGTGGCAAGACCACCCGAAAGAACAAGAAAGAAGATAACCCAATAGTTGTTTTCAAACCTATTCGATTCCTTACCAAGCAACATGAAGAATATTATCACAAGATAATGAGTAAAAGGCCAGTAATCTTTGAAGTGGGATTCAAGTTAGGAAGAAGAATACCCTGAGATCCAAGAGCAAATTCGAAAGAGAGGCTGGGAGATTCTAACGGATCCTAAGTTTAATGTTGGTTACAACATGAACTATGAATTCTATGCAAATCTGCAGATGACAGATAAGCAAAAGAAAGATGGAATAACATTCTATACTTTTCGCACTATGGTCAGGGGGAAGATCATGTATTTTCATCTGGATAGGGTGAGAGAGATCTTCAAATTACCCTTGCAAAGGGATGACCCTGAATCCTACAATAGAAGGGTGGTAGCCAACCCAAAGCTAGATCAAGTCCTAGAAGACATATGCCTGCCTGGAACTCAATGGATTGAGAATGCAAAAGGCAAGCCAAACTGGCTGAAAAGGGCGAACCTCAAGCCAATTGCTAGAGGATGGCTAGACTTCATTGGGCGTTCTATACTCCCCACAAGTAACCACTCTGAAGTTACTATTCTAAGAGTTGTGATGATTCACTACATCATGATAGGGAATGAGGTAGAAGTCCACCAAGATCAAGGTGGCAAACAAGATATCTACTAATGAGATGCTGGCTTATCCAAATCTCATCTATCGCCTATGCCAAGAGGCTAAGATTTTGATCCATGTGGACAATTTTATTCTAGTGGAAAGCCCAATCCCCAAGCAGGTGATAGAAAATTCCAAGATAGAAGAGGATCATCCCAAAAGGAAGGCACCTGAGCCTCCCCAAGAGATCCCTCCAATAGAGTATTGGGACCAGCTGAAGACATCTGTGATACACTTGTAAAGCACCTTAGATCAATTCAGAGAGGAGCAGAAAGATCAGACTAGCATGATCTGCAAACTGATCAAGGAGCAAGAGAAGTAGGGGCGTGAGAAGGAGGAGTTGAAGCGCCAGAAGCTCTCCCCTGAAGATCCCAGCACCCCCCCCAAGCTGAAGGTTGATGAGTTTCAACCCTGTGACTATTCCAATTCCTGTTTCACGTATTTCCATCCTAATTTAGAGTTACATGATCACTAGTAGCATTTAAGTCTTTATTTTTATTTTTATTATATGTCTTTTAATTTTTAGAATTACACAAGCATTAGTAGTGATTATTTAATTTTTATTTTCCAATTAGCTATAAAATATTCCTATTATCATCATTAAACATGAATAAAATAGTAGATTTTTTTTTACAAGAATTAAAGATGAATAAATTTTTGAGTTCTATAATAAAGAATAATCAATTATTTTGATGTCGTGGCATTGCTTTAGTTTTCTGAATGTATGGATAAACAGTGCATATTTGAAGTCGAAATTAAGGATGTTGGCTCTTGAAAGAATGAAGAAAAAGGAAAAGTGTTATTGATGATCTGAAAAATCCAAAATTTGATTCTTGAAGCAAGAAAAAGCAGTAAAAAAATGGCGAAAAGAAAAGAAAATAGAAATAGAAAGAAAAAGCCATTAGCTCTTTAAACCAAAAGGCAAGAGTAAAAAAACCAGTAATCCTTTAAACAAAAGGCAAGGGTAAAAGGATCCAAGGCTTTGAGCATCAGTGGTTAGGAGGGCCTAAAAGAAACAAAATCCTGGCCTAAGCGGCTCAACTAAGCTATCCCTAACCATGTGCTTGTGGCGTGAAGGTGTCAAGTGAAAGGCTTGAGACTAAGCGGTTAAGGTTGTGATCCAAAGCAAAAAGAGTGTGCTTAAGAACTCTGGACACCTCAATCTGGGGATTCTAGCAAAGCTGAATCACAATCCGAAAGGGTTCACCAAAGTAAAGTGTCTGTGGCATCTATATATCCGGTGGTAATACTGGAAAACAAAGTGCTTAGGGTCACGACCAAGACTCTAAAAGCTGTGTTCAAGAATTAAAAAGAGCTGAACTAAGAGAGTCAATATATCATCTGGATTCTAAGTTCCTATAGAGACCAACGTTTCTGAGTTTCAATGGATAATGAGATGCCAAAACTATTCAAAAGTAAAAAGCTATTGAGTCCCGCTTATCTAATTAAAACTGAGCTTCATTGGAAACTCTGAGATTTACTGCATCCTACTCTTCTTTTCATCCCATTCTGTTTTTAGTTGCTTGGGTGATGCACGGAAACTTGTCTCTCAACAAATTTTCCTTCAGCAAGTTTACCGAATTGTCGTCAAGTAAAAACTCACAATAGAGTGAGGTCGAATCCTACAAAGATTGATTGGTCAAGCAACTTTAATCAGAGAAATGTTCTAGTTGAGCTAAGCAGAAATTGAGTTGAGATTTGCAGAAAAGTAAATGGCGGGAAAGTAATTAACAGAAAATGTAATTGCTGGAAGTAAATGGCAGAATGTAAATGACGGAAAGTAAATTGCAGAATCTTAAACAGGGGTTTGAGGAAATGAACATAAAAGTAAATGGCATGAAGTAAAGAGAATGAGTAATATCAGAAATGGGGGATTCATTGGGCTCAGGAGATGCTGTATTCTCCGGATCAAGTTCATTCTCATTTCTTCCTCAATCAATGCATTCATTGATCTCCTTGGCAATCTTAAGTGATTGGATTCCAATTCCTTGGTAATTCAATTTCTCAAATCTTGATCAATAGCCAATTTCTTGGTCTAATTGCTCATGAGAAGAGATGAAGTATGGTCACTGATTATACCACATGTATTCCCAAATCAAAGTGTTGGTAGGATTATATGTCACTATATCCATCCAAACCCCAATTTGGTCCAACATGAGAAAGCATTTCTAGCATGATCTCTTCATTCCTCTTCCAAGGTTCCGAAGAAATCCAAGTATGAATAGCTTCTTTTCCAAGACAACTACCCAATTGGATGAAGATTGAAAGCCTTCTAGTAAAATCAAGAGAAAAGAAAGAAGAAGAATAATGAAAACTATTATTGATCCATCAAATTACAACAGAGCTCCCTAACCCAATGAAAAGGGGTTTAGTTGTTCATAGCTCTGGAAATGGAAGAAGATAAAGAAGAATGCATTATCCAATTAACTAGAAATTACAAAGAAAGTAAAATATACAGAGTGTAGTTCTCCCAAAATGCCCCCAAAAGCCCCCTACTAGTTCAAAACTACTCCTATATATACTACTCTTCTGATCTTCTAGTTGGCTCTTCAAGTCTTGTATATGGGCCTTCGATCTTGAGTTGAAGCAATTACAATCTTCAGTGGGCTCAGCTTTGCTTACAGAAAATGTGAGTTAGGCATGGACGTTAGTTAGGACGTTAGTAGTGTTAACGTTAAGTGAAAATATGGGTTCGAGAACGTTAGTGACGATCACCTTTTTCACTAACGTTCCAAACCAAAAACGATCCACATTAACTTCAACGTTAGTGGCACTAACGTGACCACTAACGTTGCCTCTTGGTCCTTCACAAACGTTATTGGCATTCACCTTTTCCAATAACGTTGCTAATTGCCTCTTTTCCCCGCGTTAGAGTTCACGTTAGTATAACTAACGTGACCCTTAACGTGGGCATGCCTAAGCTTTGAGAGCGTTAGTGACACTTACCTTTGTCACTAACGCTCCGAACGCCCCTCCTTCCCACGTTAGAGTTCACGTTAATTAGATTAACGTGGCCACCAACGTGGTGGTAATTGCCATCTCCAACGTTAGCGACAAAGGTGAGTGTCACTAACGTTGGCCTATCACTCCTTGCTCCACGTTACCCTTCACGTTAGTGGTCTTAACGTGACCACTAACGTGGGCAATGTTGGCCTAGTCCATCGTTAGTGACAAAGGTGAGTGTCACTAACGTTGGCAATTTCTTCCTCCTCCCACGTTAGAGTTCACGTTAATTAGATTAACGTGGCTCTTAACGTGGCTTATGTATGGCCTTTTGGAACGTTAGTGGTATTCACTTTTACCACTAACGTTGGAGCTCCTCTTTTCTTTCCACGTTAGCTCCCATGTTAATGTAACTAACGTGGCAGCTAACGTGGGCTATGATGGCTTTCGAAGGCGTTATTGGCGGTCACTTTTCTCATTAACGCCACAAGCTTATGCCCATTCCACGTTAGTGGTCACGTTAACTAGACTAACTTGGCTACTAACGTGGCTCTTCCTTGCTTCCTTTGTCTTGAAATCAAGCAAATAAAGTTCATCAAAGCTCTATTCCAAGTCATGAGATCATGCATTATCCAATTTGTCATTCAATTCATGCATAATTTTCATGAAATCATGTAAAGTTCACAATGTTTGCTTGAATCAAGATGTAAGTGTATTTCTACCCAAAACTTGCTTATTTACTAAGAAAATGCATGAAACTACCCTAAAACAGTAAAGAAAAAGTCAGTAAAACTAGCCAAGATGCCCTGGCATCATAACACCAAACTTAAAGCTTGCTTGTCCCTAAGCAAGTACTGAAACATCAGAATGATGAATGAAAGAACGAGAGAAACAAGTTCTTATTATAGAAGTAAAGCTCTTGGTTTATGGGGTTTCATGCATAGCAACTTAGGTTCATTCCTTTACTGGTTTCCAGGTCTTTATCATGCTCTTGAATACTTGCTTGATTGCATCCTATAAGATCCTTATTCTTTGATCCTCCCTTTTTTTTCTCAGGGTTTATTGCATCCTTACGCTAAGTGCTCTGTGAGGGGGCAACTCTTTAAAGTAAGCTTTCAGCCAACACTCCCGAACCAATTGGTTCAAGGTGCTAGGTGTTGAAACACCCCTAAGGACTTACTCCCTCAAGTCTCTCTCCCCCATACATGCACACCACAGGAACATGGTTTGTTATTTTCTTTCTTTGAGGCCTTGGTGTCCAGCACCTCTTTGGGTTACTAAATGTTCTGTAGCAAAAGTTGCTCTTGATAGTGGACTTTCAGCTGATAATCCCGGGTTAGTTAACCCAAGTTTCCAAGTGATAAGCACCCGTGAGAGCTTAGTCATCCAAGCATATCCTTTGCACAGGAGCACCACAGACATATGCCTCAGTATTCAAACCCTTGGTGCCTAGCCTTATTTCTTATTATTTTTCTTTCTTTTTCAAACTCTTATTGTTCTTTCTCTTTTTCTTATTAGGATCTTGTTGTTTGGCTAGTCTCATAGGATGTGTTTCAACTTATGATAACCATAGCTTGCTTCAAACCACAATCCTCGTAGGATCGACCGTGACTCGCTCAGGTGTTACTTAGACGACCCAATGCACTTGGTGGTACAGTTGTACAAAGTGTGGGGATTCTTGCACCAGCTACTCTGATTTTTAGCCACTAATTAATTAACTAGTCCAATTGTTCAATTAAGTCATACCTCATTATCGGATTACAAAATCTATGCTTACTTCTGAACTTCCTCAACTTGACCCAAATAGAGTTTACGCTCATCCTAGGACTAAGTTATAACTTAGGGCCTTATAGCATCTCTATGCCTAACTCGAGATCTCATTAAATCCTAAATCTCAATACTTGTATTGCCTAAGACCTCAACAACAACTAGAGTATCTATTCCGGTTATTCATCTTTATTTTAAGTGCAATACTACAACTCGACATACTAAATAACCTACGAATTTTCACTTATCATAACTAATTCAAATGTTAAACTCAGACAAAAGTTCAAGCCTAAATTTATTCTCACTTATTTTTCTCCTTCTCTACTTACCTCTGCACTCTATAATTCACCATGTACCAAATGTTATATATTAACCACCTTATAATCTACACGTAGAAACCAAAGTCAAGTGCGAAAATTATTGGGTGACAGCTTAACTCAAAATCGTAGTCCTTTAGTAATTATATCCATCTCCATGAAGGTAGTTTCCTCCTTACTCCACATCATCAACATAGCACAATTGCAGCAGGTTCTAGATCGTGAATCAAAGAATCCACTTCGTACGGCCTCAATCGTTATGACGCATAAACCACTACATGCCAATGTTGCATCGGAGCACACTCCAAGACTTCTAACGAAGTGTCATTGTAGATCCCAACTGGTTCACGGGATTCCAACAACATAGACATTATCTTTGTAGTTAATCTTTCCTTTATGTTTTGAAGAATTCTTCCCACCATGTGATGTCCGCACCAATGGGGCACCTATGTGTGTTTACTTAGTCACAGGAATTAACATATTGATTGTTCAAAATTCATGTCCTAAGGAATTAACATATCGATGGTTCCGTCTAAGGATTGCATGCGATGTCGAAATGAGCTCAAGTTATTTGAAGGGATACCAAGCTCAAAGAAAAACAAACAATTCGAATGGTATCTGTAAGAAATTGAAAATATACATTGTGTTGTGATTAGGCAAGGTTGTAAAAAATAAGAAAAAAAGAAAATGCATCAGAAAGAGAGTGCACCTCAAAATGGAATTCCAAATTAAGAATCTTTGGAAGAAATAATAAGGCACATTAAATCAAAATATGTCTCTACTGATGGTTTATCTCAATAGAAATCTTTCTCACACTTGATTAGGTCAAAACAGATTTAGGCTCATGCCAAGAAGTACAAGTTTCGTGCAAAGACACGTGCAAGCAAGGGTTTGATTTAGGAAACGTTTAATTTAATTATCAAGAAGGATCACGGAATAAAGTACTTCAACGTGGATTACAAAAGAAAGACACATAGAGTCACAAGCATCTATTGGTAATCTCTCTCGTATTAGGTCTCCCACTGCCATCCTCCTTCACCCTTATTTGATGATAATCAAATCTGAAATCAATCTTTAAAAACACTCCAGCTCCTTGCAACCGATCCATTAAGTCATCTATCCTCGGCAACGGAAACTTGTTCATCACAGTCACTTTGTTCAACCATCGATAATGCACGCAGAGTCTCATTCACCTCCAAGAGTATATATAACCCTCAGCTACAACTGTCCCTCTTTCCACGAAGTGTTCTACTACTTAATATCGCAAACTTAACTCAAGTCATTAAAGTACTTCATCTTTCATAATTCTACCATGTCAATTCCCCCTCACGCTTTCTGCTGTGTTACTCTAATTGGTTGTCACTAAGAATCCGAATAGCTTGGCTGCATCCACCAGACTTATCTTCTCCCATTGGTTCCTCCGACGCTAAGTTCGGCCAGCTCTAACAGCAACGTTCCATAGAATAAAATTAAGATAAACTCTGGTCCTAAGCCTAACGTTCAATGTAATATTCCTAGTTCTAAATCCTCGTCCCCCTCATAAGTTTGTAAGGAGAGTCAGGTTACAACCTAATACAACGTGATTAAAACTCGTTTATCTATTTTATCGTTACCTTAAATTGGAGATCCTTAATCCCATCGATGGGACTGGTCCGCACCCTGGTCTTTCCTATAAGGACAACGTATGGAGATATGCCCTGACAATCCGCAGTGGTAACATCCACAGAACTCAGCCATGCACGATGCTTCCGGATGGTATCTTCCACATCTCGGGCACCTTAGCTCCTCTTGTTGAGCCCACGCCTGCTTACCTCCTCCTCTTGCCTAGTGATATTGGTCATGGTTAGTCTCTCCAATATGCCCTCGACCTTGGGATCGCTGAGGGGCATGGCTTTCTTTCTTGAAGTTCTGACCTCTTGATGGAACATACTTCCCACGACCTCTGCTACTAGTACCACCATGATCATCTCTCACCACAGCCGTTTTCCTGGTATAATCTTCAATAATTCTTGCCTTGTTCACCAGTTCAGAGAATCTCTGAATCGCTAATGGAGTCACAACAGTCATAGTCGTTTCCCTTAGACCTCCTTGGTACCTTTCACACTTCCAACCCTTATAGGACTCAGGGGCTCCTCAATATACCCTTGAGAACCTACAGAGCTCCTCGAACTCACTCGTAAACTCGGTCACAGACATTGAACCTTACTTCAGCTGCATAAGCTCTAACTCTTTGGCCTCCCTCACTGACTCAGGAAAATACTTCTTGAAGAAAGCAGTCCGAAACAGCTCCCATGGAATGTCCATATTCTATTGTTGCAAAAATCGACACTCTCCTTGCCACCAATGCTGAGCTTCTCCCACTAATATGGAATATCCATATTCTGTATTGCCCGATTTTTTTATTCTAAATTATTTTTGGTCTATTCAAAATAATAAATTAAATCTTCAAAATCTTATTTTTCTCAAAACACGGTACCGGACAGACTAGAGCCGGTACTGCCGGCTTAAGCACCGGTACACATTTTTACAAAAAATCTTTTGCAAAAGATACATTTTCCAATTTAAACACATTAACTGAAATCAAATTCTAAACCAAGATTAATCAGATGGGTGTTGCTCCTCTAGGAGTTTGACATTGAGATAAAAGACAAGAAAGGGTCAGAAAATTAAGTAGCTGACCATCTTTCCAGAATTGAGCCTGAAAAAGGAGTACAACCACCTACAGCTGTGACTGAGACATTTTTGGATGAGCAATTGTTCCTCATTCAGCAGGCTCCATGGTTTGCAGACATTGCAAATTACAAGACCATGAATTTTATTCCAAAGGAGTACAGTAGGCAACAAGTAATAAAGCTATTGACTGATGTAAACTACTACATTTGGGAGGAACTGTAACTTTTTAAAAGATGTTCAGAAGGCATAATCCAGAGATGTGTTCCAGATGAAAAAACACAGCAAATTCTTTGGCACTGTCATGGTTCTGATTATGGAGGCCACTTTGGTGGTGAGAGGACAGCTACAAAAGTCCTTCAGAGCGGGTTTTACTGGCCAACTCTCTTCAGGGACTCAAGAGAATTTGTGAAGCACTGTGACAGATGTGAAAGAGCCACGAATCTTCCTGCCAACCATGAGATGCCACAACAGGGGATTCTTGAAGTTGAGTTGTTTAATGTGTGTGGTATTGATTTCATGGGACCTTTTCCACCCTCACATTCAAAAACCTATATTCTAGTGGCAGTTGATTATGTGTCCAAGTGGGTGAAGATGTAGCTCTACCCACCAATGATGCCAAAGTGGTGATGAGCTTTCTTCAGAGACACATTTTCAGCCGGTTTGGTGTCCCTAGGACACTCATTAGTGATGGTGGAAGTCACTTCTATAACAGACAGCTGGACTGACTTCTTTAGAGATATGGAGTCCGTCATAACGTGGCCACCCCCTATCACCCTCAGACAAGCAGAAAAGTTGAGGTTTCCAATAGGGAACTCAAGCAAATTCTAGAGAAGACCGTAAGTGTTTCAAGAAAGGACTGGTCTAGGAAGCTTGATGATGCTCTCTGGGCCTACCGGACAGCTTACAAGACTCCTATTGACATGTCCCATTATCAGTTGGTCTATGGCAAAGCCTGTCACTTGCCAGTTGAGCTGGAGCATAAAGCTTACTGGGCAATCCGGTATCTGAATCTTGATTCAGAATCTGCAGGAATTAATAGAATGCTTCAGTTGAATGAGCTTCATGAATTCAGATATTCGGCCTATGAGAATGCCAAGCTCTATAAGGAGAGAACCAAGTTATTGCATCACAAGAAGATTGCCATCAGAGTCTTTGAGCCAGGACAGTGAGTGCTTTTGTATAATTCAAGGCTCAAACTCTTTCCCAGGAAGTTGAAATCCCGGTGGTCAGGACCGTTTATGGTTACCAGAGCTTCACCATATGGTCATGTGGAAATACAGGAAGAGAATTCTGACAAGAATTTTATAGTGAATGGCCAGAGGTTGAAGCACTATCTTGGAGGTGAGATTGATCGCCAGAGGTCCGCTCATCTACTGAATTAGCAGAACTGACCGTCAAGCTAGTGACATTAAAGAAGCGCTTGTCGGGAGGCAACCCGATATTTTTGTATCTTTTGTTTTGATTTCTATTGGTTTGATTCTGTTATTTATTTGGTTTTAGTTGAAATTTTTACTGTTTTTCCTTGTTTCACGTATGTTTGGGTTATGCAGAATCATTGACAAAGAAAAAGTTCTTAAAAACGGAGTTGCAGACGCGCAAAGAAGAATTTGCC
This sequence comes from Arachis hypogaea, assembly GCF_003086295.3. Lineage (NCBI taxonomy): Eukaryota > Viridiplantae > Streptophyta > Magnoliopsida > Fabales > Fabaceae > Arachis > Arachis hypogaea. The sequence goes on along the minus strand of NC_092048.1, from coordinate 70,992,844 downwards.
TCAAGAGAGTCCGCGCCTAATATGTTACTTACTAAAGAGCAAAATTTTCTGGAGGGTCTACGCCTAACTGGAGATTTATCAAGTTAGGAGCAAGGTGTGAAGACTCATGGCAAGTTAGGCACGTTGGAGGTTAAGTTAGGCACATCACATGCTTGGACTTGCAGAAGCCTTCAAGTAAGGCACAAGGAATAACGCTTCAATCCAAGTAAGGCGCTGAGTGTAGGCCTAGGCTTCAAGTAAGGCACAGTTAAAGTTCAAGTTAGGCGCAGCGCTTCATGCATCACACTAAGTAAGGCGCACCAAGTTCTTGAGTTAGGCGCCAGTGTTAGGTGCAGGATCAAGTAAGGTGCAGTGCATGCCTAAGTTAGGCGCATGGTACATGTCTCAAATCAAGTAAGGCGTGGTCCCCCCTCTCTTTATTACTCAACCCCCCTAACTTTGCACCATATCAAACAGAATCTAGTTCCCTCCCCTCCCTACCAAATCAAAGATCCTTCCCAAATTTTACACCCCAACACCACCAATGACTAGCCCTCTGCCCTACACTAAACCGTGACACTTTTCCTCCAAGAACCACCCGTGACCCCCCTCCCAACACAAATTCCTGAACCCCAAACCCCCTATATAAACCCCTACCTCTTCAACCCACAGCAAAACAACACTTCCTCCTCTCTTTCTAAACTCCCTTCCTGAACCCCTACTACCCCAACCAAGAGCCTATACACACCTCAGTCCCCTAGTCTTCACTTCCACACAATGTTATACATGCCCCTGTCCACATCTCGTTCTATACCTTCCTCACGTTTTCACACCTTCCCCCCACCCTTCCTCCGTGGTATACACCCACCTTCAGCAAACCCTTACCACCCTCCTCTGTCCTCTCGTCCCCCTTTTCTTCTTCTGTTTTTGTTCTTCAAAAAAAAACTTTTAGCATTGGTTTTTTTATCTTCTGTTTTATTACTTTTTGGTTCACATTCTATTTTTCTTTCTTCCTCCCTCTTTTATTTCTTTAGTTTGCTCGGGAACGAGCAAAAATTTTATGTTTGGTGTTGTCACTCTGCTTTCTATTTTTCTTTCTGTTTTTCTATTGTAATAGCACCCAAGACTACCAAACCTTCAAAGAAAAGAAAAGGGAAAGAGCCGGCCAATAGTTTTCATGACACGCACAGATTCAGATCCAAGCTTCATGAAGAACATTTTTTTGAGTTTACCATAAAAAGAACTGTGATTCCCGAAGTGAGATTTGCACTGAAACTGGATGAATTTCCAAAACTTCAATTTCAGATTGATAAAAGAGGGTGGCGATTTCTATGCAACCCGCACACTGAGGTAGGGCAACTGATGGTCCAAGAATTCTATGAAAATCTCTGGGTCACATACAAGGATGTAGAAGGGGTCAATGAGAAGAATTTTCAAAGCTATGTAAGAGGAAAAGTCATTGACTTCAGCCCAAGATGCATCTGCTAGATCCTCCAGCTACCAGGTCCTGATCATCTGTCTGACAGTTATAGTGAAAGGATGCATGAGGATCAAGAATTGGATCTAGTTATCCAAGCACTATGCATTCCGGGTTCTCAATGGAGGACAGGCGCTGAGGGAAACCCGAACCATTTAAAGAGGAATGAGCTAGTTCCCTTAGCTAGAGGATGGTTGGATTTCATCCGAAGGTCTATCATGCCTACTAACAACCAGTCTGAATGCACTGTGGACCGGGCTGTCATGATTTACAGTATCATGAAGGGAGAAGTAGTAGAAGTGGAGGATATTATCCCAAGGCAGATATACGAGATTGCCTCTAGCCCATATAAGAATGGTAAGCTCGGATTTCCTCATCTGATTTACCGCCTGTGTGAAATAGCAGGGGTAAGGGTGGAGAATGATGTCCCCATTCCTATTGAGAAACCAATTACAAAGAAGAGAATGGAGACTCACAGGGAACAGCACAGAGCCCACAGGGAGGAGCAAGTTCAGGAGCACAGCCCGAGGAGAGAGATCCCCACCAAGAAGATTGAGGTGGTCTAGTTCTTTTCACCTTCTATAGTAGTTTGCCATTACTTTGATATATTCCTGTTTTCTGCTATTTTATTTTGTTTATTGCATGATCCTTTACTATTTAAGTTCCTAGGTTCTAGTTTAGTTCTGCTATTTTCAAAATTTCTGTTAGTTGCTTTAATTCTGGAAGGTGTCTCATTTATTGTTCACTGAGCTTGAAATAAAAAAGAAAGAAGAAAAAGGGGATGTAATGCATGAGAAATTGAGTTTATTTTTTTTAGAGTAGTCTCATTTACTTAAATGTGGTGGTATTCTTTGTGATTCTAAATGCATGACATGAACCGTACATATTTGAATGTGAATCAAAGGATGTTGGTGTATAAGCAAAAAGAATTTAGAGAACTATTATGAATTTTTTGAAATTAGTAAAAGTTGATCCTTGAAGCAAAAAGAAACAGCAAAGAAAAAAAAAATAAAAAGCAAGGTCCAAGGCTCTGAGCATCAATGACTAGGGAGGTCAGACATGATTAAAAGCTCAAAGAGTTGTTTCCCTAGTCATATGCTTGTAGTGTTCTTGTCTCAAGTAATCCTTGAGACAGAACATTTAGAGTTGAGATCAAATGCATTTAGTAGAGTATGCCAAAGGCTTTGAGCACCACTGTCTAGGAGTAGCTGAAAGAAAAGTTAGAACTTCAAAAGAGTTTCCCAGTTAAGTGCTTGTGGTCTTCTTGTGTCAATTAATCCTTGAGACAGAACATTTAAAGTCACGGCTAGGCTCAAGGTGCAAAGCACCAATTAATTGAGAATTAAGGGATATCTGTTGTGTTCAAAGATTAAACTGAAGTATAAAAGATGAGAGAATTCATAATATTATCCGAATTAAGGGATATCTGCTATGTTCAAGGATTAAACTGAAGTATAAAAAATGAGAGAATTCATAATTTTATCCGGATTCTAATTCCGAATGACAGTGACATCCTTCTGATTCAAACGATAGTGAGATGCCAAAATTATTCAGGATTGTAGTGTATAAACCCCACTTTAAGAAGAGACAGGAGCTTAATTGAACTCTTCCTCTCATGCAAATTTACATCCTAAGCCTATATTAGTTTTGGTTGCTTGAGGACAAGCAACAGTTCAAGTTTGGTTTTGTAATGCGTGAGCATCTTTCCTATCTTTTTCTAGTGAATTTGCATTCAATTTGTTGAGTTTAATCAAGAATTAATTATCTTTTAGCCACTATGGATGCTACTTTGAGTTGTGTGCAATTCTATTTATTTTAGGTAGCATTCGGCTGGATTTGATGGAGTTTCTACAGAAAAAGAGAAGAAGGCCAATGATGCTGTCAACCATGACCTCTCTGCACTCAAACCGAAATAACTCGAGCTACAGAGATCCAATGGATGTGATTTCAGTGGCGTTGGAAAGCTAACTTCTAGTGCTTTCTAATGATGTATAATAGTTCATACTTCTTCTCCAAGGACGCTGCCAAGGCAGATCTCAAGTTAGGCGCAAGACACAATAAAAGCATGCAACATTGGTTGATTCATTCAAGTAAGGCGCACTCCAGCATCAAGTTAGGCGCAAGACAAGCTTTGCACGCCAATTCTCACTGTGTCATTCAAGTTAGGCACAGCTTCTAAGCAAGTTAGGCATGGCTATGCTCCTAAGTCTAATGAATCAAGTGGTCCCCACGCCTATGCACAAGCCACGCGAGATCTTTCATTTATTCTGATTAAACTTTAATTTTTATTTTAAAATAGGAAAAGATATTATTTATTTTTAGAAATTATAATTTACATTAATTAGGATTAGATATAAAAGGGAAAAGAATCAGCCCTTTGCTCTCTTCTCTTCTCTTCTACCTCATTCCGTAATTTACAATTTTTATAAATCCTAGTTTTTCCTCTAAACCATGAGCAACTAAACCTCCACTGTTAAAGTTAGGAGCTCTGTCTATCGTATGGATTGATACTATTATTTTTCTGTTTTAATTCATGTACTGATTTATAATTCAAGAATTGTTTTCGTTCTTTATCTTATGAATTTGGGTGGAACGGAAGTATGACCCTTGTTCTAATTGAGTTCTTGTATAACTTGGAAAAGCTCTTTACTTGAACAACAGCTTGAAAACAATTTCTCCTAAACTTCTAATTATCTAGACTTAACGGGATACGTGACATATAATCCTTTTATATTTGGATAATTATAGTTTCTGTGGCATATAACTAGAATTGAACTTCACCCTCTAATTGGAATTAAGTGACCAAGGAATTAGCGGTTGATGAAGTTTAGAGGAGACTAAAAAGGTCTAAGGAATTAGAATTTAGTCACTTATAGTTGTCATGAATTAAATATTGCATGATTAAAATAGTTAGTGAGAAAAGTCAATCCGGAAATAGATAACTCTGAAGCCTTAACTGTTTCTCCATATATTATTCACATCTTGTTTACTGCTTGCTATTGTGATATTCTAAATTTACTGTTAATGCGTTTGAATTCTCAAAACATCATTTTCTACTTGTCTAACTAAGTAAATTAATCAACCATTGTTGCTTAGTACATCAATCCTCGTGGGATCGACCCTCATACACTTGAGGTACTACTTGGTACGACCCGGTGCACTTGCCGGTTAGTTTGTGGTTATAAATTCCGCACCAAGTTTTTGGCGCCGTTGCCGGGGATTGATTGTGATTGACAACTATTCATTATTTGATTGCTTAGATTAGATAATTTTTCTTTTAATTAGTTTTATTTTAGTATTATTAATTTTTATTTTTCATTTTTTTCCTTTAATTTTCTTTTTTTCTTCCTTTTCGTTCAACCAGTCCCTGTCTTCCTTTCATTTTTTTTATTTCTTTAACTTTAATTGTGATTGTTTTTAACCTTCCTTCATTTTTTTTATTTTCGCTCATTTTCGTTTTTCCTTCTTTATTTTCCTTTATTATTTTTAATATTCTTATTTTATTAATCTTATTTAAATTTTAAGCTTTAAATTTTCGAAATTTTGCTCAACTATTTCTTTTTAATTTCTGAAATTAAATTTGGTGTCACCTAGTTATTTTTATTTTAATTTTTTTGTTTAATTATTTAGTAGTTTTATTTTATTTCTTTACACAGTTACTTCATTGGGAATTCTCTACACTCTGACGTAGAGAATCCCATCTTTTCTTGTCTTCTGTCTGTTTACGAGCATGAACAGGGACAAGGAACCTCTGTTAGACTTTGATCCTAAACCCGAAAGGTGTAACATCCCTTCCAGCAAAATACCTTGCTTAAGTCAGGGTATTTCTACTAGAAAGAACATTACGTAACCTTTTCTAGTATTAACTACTTAATTATCGAGCCTTTTTATCGAGTTTGCGTTTCAGTTTTAAGGAAATGCCAGAAAATTTTTGTTTTTATTCAGTAAAGTCATGTTTCAAATATTTCCAACAAATAATAATCACATAAATATTATTAATAATAACTCTTAATACAAAAGAAACCAAATAAAACTCAAATACAATATACTAAACCTACCCCTCTATGTAAAATAAAATTTCAAGGGACAACAGCGAGGGGACTCTATGAAAGCAATTAAAACCATAAAGAAGGCCTACTAATCGCTTGCAGCTTCATAATGCATCTTCAAACCTGTGTCACTGAAAGGGTGGAAAATTTGGGGGTAAGAACCAAACCACATTTTCTCAGTAGAGGTCGAGAATGCCATGAAAGTAAAGAATAAAACGCAAATAGTTAATTTCATTCAGAGACATCTAAAAGAAAATTAACCTTCTTTAAAAGCATTAGTTAATTATTCAAAATCCTAGACCTATATTTTCTTTATAAAGGTCTTAAAAGTTTTCCTAGATTTTATGAATGACCAACCTTTTCCAAGCATAGGTTCATTAAGTCTATGCTGAAGCAGTTTGATTTTTCATACTTTACTAGACCACAAACGTACCAGTCACGGCCTCAGGCCCAAACAACTCAATCAACATCCAATCACCACAATCCAAACAATCAGTTACAAACACAGGTAATGAGGTTCAAACACAACCAAGAGCAATTACATCAAGTATAGCAATTAGCAATTAAACAGAATTATTCACTTAGGCAAACCAATTACAATATACACACCCAAACAATGTCACATAGATGCATATGATGAATGTCTAGTCCTAGTGCATGCCATGAGCTCATGTGTCGGTTAGCACCTGCATTCCCGACATTTATCTGGTCACGAGTTCACGATTTCCCGAATACGATTTTCCATTTAAATAAATGCGCATATAATTATTAGCAGCTCTATTGAGACACCCTCTGCTTTCTACTCGCAGAAAATATACTCTTGGAAACAGAAAATTGCTGTAGGTATCCTAGTTTCCCTACAGAAGCTCTTGGGTTGCTTTAAGCAACAGATAAATAAATATTATCTCTTGGGTTGCATTAAGCAACAAATAAGCAAACAGTATCTCTTGGGTTGCCTCAAGCAACAAATAAACATCTCTTGGGTTGCTTCAAGCAATAAACAAATAAACAAATATCTCTTGGGTTGCCTAAAGCAACAGATAATCATACAATAAGTACTTTACTCTTTCCTTTTTCTTTCATAATTGTAAATACGCAAGCGGGACTAGACCCACGCCCTTGCCAACAACCTCATAAACCAAATAATATTTTCTTAAAAGAATCAATGAAGTTATCATCAAGTCTTAAATTTATTTTAATTAAATTCTTATACTTTTATAAAAATTTGGACATAATTTCCTCTAAAAATAGGACTTAGCCACCCTTTCGGGTCCTTCTTTCTCAACATTTCACCAACCTCTTATCAGCAATTGCCACAAAAATATATTCTCAAAAACATTTGATAATATTATAGAAAATCTATTTTCTTAAATTTCATATCCAAGTAATCACCAAAACAACATTGGCAATCTAATTTCAATTTTATTTTTAAAATATCAAACGAATTCGGAATTATGCAAACCTTATATCCATGTGACTGTCTTAGATTAAGCTTTCTATTAAACCAAAAATCATAATTTTTCTCTGATTCTAGCTTCGGAAATATAAGCAAAACCATGACTGCTCTGTAGTGCCTTAAAACCAGAAGACAACAGCAACGTACAACATTCGAAATTTCATATAAAATCCAAATTAAATCCAACCACATTCAAAATTAATGTGGTTAAACATAACTTATCCAAATTTCTTTCTAAATTGGTTCCAGGGTCATACCATTTTTAATGAAGAAGTAACGTAGCTTGGAAGTTAGGTAATTCTCTGCAGAATTCTATTTTACAAATCATTGAACACAACCTCTTCCAAGTCCCATAACTCACTTATTAAAACATAGAAAATCCTAAAATTTAAATCACATATAATAAACATACTTAATTTTCACCTCCAATTAGTTGCATCTCAATATCTATCGAGGATCAAAAGTTATAAACTCTCAAAGTTACTAATTTAAGAAAACAAAATCTAGCTTTTTGTGCATAATGCATCATCTTTCAAAAATTCATATCTTTAAAACTAAAAGTCCAATTGTTCTGAAATTTTACGGCATTAAAATAATAAGAATAAAGTTTTATTTAAAATTAGTTTTGCTTCAAAATTCAATTCAGAACATTCACAGCACAGCCAACAAGTTAGTGCTGTTCCAAAAATTCTGCAGTAAAAAATCAGATCCCACAACCATTACTCAAAAATTCACTATAAATCTTATATTTAATGAAAAGATCTCAAACTCTCCAATTCAGTCCCAATTATTCCCAAGTTTAATCAGGACTTGGTTCAACACAATTCCAATCATCACAGAATTAGTTACAGTCTTTCAAAGTTACTATTTTCACTTAAAGGTAATGCAAAAAATCAGATTTTATGGCTTAACTTTGAAAACTCATAACTAAATCTTCAGTTAATACGAAACCTTCAAATTTAAATCCTAACAACTACACTTGTCAAAGTTTACTCAGATTTTAATCTCATACAATTTCGATCGCTAGTAAATTACTAGGCCGTCCTCAAAGTAACCATTCTATTTTGAAAACCAGATTCTTAATAATAGTTTAGTCTTTTAGGCCCTAATTCTTCAACAATTCTCAATCCAGTATCAAATATATCAAATGATTATCTTAGCTTCAACCATTTATACATAATCAGTCAAAACCACAATCCTCTACTAATCTCAAGTCACTTTCGTAGCCATAGCAATATAACAAACAACCATTTCAACAACCCTCAATCAATAATTCAATCATCTACCATACATAATTACAATCAATTCAATCACAGCGCCAAGCACAATCGCAATCACAATCCATCATTCATATAATCAATTAATTACTCACAGCTATTAATACTATTTGCAGTTATTCAGTAAACCTTGTTGACATTCCTAAATTAAAATTATTTTAAACCCCCTACCTCGATGTCGCAATCGCATACTTTAACGTAACAGCTCTCTTTTCTTTTAGTTTCAGGGCAGCAGCGGTAACTCTCACGCAACCGGAACAGCAACAATATTAGCCTTCGCAGCACTGACCATGGTTGCAGTAAAATAGAGGATTCAAATTGGATAAGAATCACAAGCAATTTCAGCTCTAGGAATTCAAGACAGAGCAAGAACTAAAATAGAATTAAAACCAAAACATAGCAACCACAGCAGTGACAAAACAAAACGTGTAAATGGATCAACCCTAAGGAGAAGATAAGACCAGTACCCAGATAACAAAATCAAAACCAGTAATGGCTTCAACCGTCCCATGGCAGCACCAGCTTCAATACTCGACCTAATTGTGGCAGGAAATAGGAGCCAAAAAGGGGCTGAGCAACAAAAATATAGGCAACCATGATTAAAACAAGCACATGGAAGAGAAACAAAGTATAATCAGAGTAAGGGTAAGAGTGTTACGGTTTCAAAAATGGGGAAATTAGGATCAGAACAAGGAGAAGGATCCTAGCTTAATTGAGAGTTGGTGGCGGCAGCTTACTTTCTCCGATGACAAGCTCCATCCACTGCAGCTCCAAAAATCAAAAGGACAGGGATTAGAAGCAGGAACCACCGTTCTTGTAGCAGCTCCAAATCAACAGCAACCGTATTACCCTCCCCGTCAGTCTCTCTTCTCCGTTATTCTTCCTCTTCTTCTCTGTCCTAACCGACGTTGACAGTGGTGAGGGGAGCTTCAGCAGCGGCGGCTAGAAGTGCGACAGCCTCCCTCCCTCTTCTACTCGATAGCAACAGCAGCGACGGTGGCAGTGACACCCATCGGCGCTGCTCCCCCCTTCCCCTCTTCCCCTGTTTCTCAGTCTCTCGTCTCCCCCTTTTCTCCCTCTATGCGTTATACTATTTGAAAATATGCGGTGAATTGTTGAGTGTAAATGAATGGTAAGGAATGAAAGAACGTGGATCACTTGGGGAAAGGGTTAGTGGCAGTGTGTGTATGCGTTTGTGATTGGTTAGGGATTATACCTATTAGATAATAACGGTACGTATTAAAATAAGAAACATAAGACTAGGAAAAATATATACAAGTAACATAAATTTTATAAAATATTTGAGATAGAATAACAATTTAAGATTCGAATATAATACTATAAAGATTACTTTTAAAACGCATAAGATTTTATCTATCAATCTATTAACGAGCTCAAATAATTATTTCTAATTTAAATTATAAAATAAGCATACTAATCACATTTTATAAAATACGGTTTAAATCCAAAAATATCAATTATTTAGATTATACGACATAATTTTTTTCATTAGTTTCCTATTACCAAAACATTAATTCCAATTTATATAAAATAACTCTAATTATAGTAAAGATTATACATAAACATTAATTAACTTAAACCCAAAGTATTTATAAAAATCAATTTAATCATTTTCTAATAAATTAATCTCTAAGAGCTCAAACTAATAAAATAAATCATAATTTATTCATAATAGAAATTTTTTAAATTTAATTATATAACACTTCCAGTACTGAATTCTAATTTGAAATTAGATAAAATAACCAAATATAAAAATTTACACAAAAATATTAATTAACTTAACTCCGAATATTAATAAAACTAATTTAATTACTCTCAATTGAATAATTTATAAAATAAGATATCAAATCAATAAAATAAATGGTAACCTTTCGAATAAAAGTTACTTAAATTAAATTATACAATTCTTTCTTATTTTTCAATTACTAAAATTATAAAAAATATTATGTTATAATAAGGTTACTTAAAAATATTAATTGATTCAAAATAAAACTATCTCCGAATCTATTTAATTATTCCTAATGAAATAATTCCTAAAATTACAAAATTTAAACTTAACAAGATAAAATCACAATTTATTTATATTTAGATTTTAAAAAATGCGGGATGTTACAAAAGGACTTTTAGGTGGCATTTACAACAAGCAAGACTTTACAAAGCTGTAGAGTCCAACATGGACCATAATAATGTTGTTAATTCCAATGTGGCAAATCCAGTTGGGAATGAACAACCCAGAAGAGTGCTTGGCTCTTACACTGCTCCTACTGTAGATTTTTATGGAAAAAGCATTGTGGTGCCTCCTATGGCTGCAAACAACTTTGAGTTGAAGCCTCAACTTGTCACTCTTGTGCAACAAAGTTGCTAGTATCATGGACTTCCTCAGGAAGACCCGAATTAATTTATTTCTGATTTTCTGCAGATTTGTGATACTGTGAAGACCAATGGAGTAAATCTTGAGGTATACAGACTCATGCTCTTTCTGTTTACTGTGAAGGATAGAGCAAAACTATGGTTAGATTCTCAATCCAAGGAGAGTCTGGATACTTGAGACAAGGTTGTCACTAGATTTCTGACTAAATTTTTTCCACCTCAAAAGCTTACTAAGCTAAGGGTGGAGGTTCAAACTTTCAGACAGAGAGAGGGTGAGACCCTTTATGAAGCTTGGGAGAGATTCAAGCTACTTACTAGGCAATACCCTCCAGACATGTTTTCTAGATGGACTCAGCTGGATATCTTTTATGAGGGCTTATGTGAAATATCCAAGATGCGCTTGGATAATTCTGCAAGTGGTTCTTTGCACATGAAGAAGACACCAGAGGAGACTATTGAGCTTATTGAGTTGGTTGCTAACAACAATACTTATATTCCTCCAATAGGAATCCTTTACACTCTGAGACCTCTTAGAAGAGACGTGTTTTGGAAGTGGAAGCTGTTGATGCTCTTCTTGCTCAGAACAAGCTTTTGTCTCAGCAAATAAATCTGATTACTCAACAGTTGAGTGGAATGCAAGTTTCAGCTGTCAACACTCAGAATGTACCCATAGAAGCCTCTTATGACATGACAGGTAATTTTATGCAAAATTAAAATTATGATTATACTCAATTTTCTTTTGAACAGGTCAATTATATAGGGAGTGCTCCTAGAAATCCCAATAATGATCCCTATTCTAAGACCTACAATCAAGGGTGGAGAAATCACCCAAATTTTGGGTGGAAAGACCAACCTCAGAGATCTCATAATTTCAACAATAATTCTCAGGGCGGCTTCCAATAGAATAATCAAAATAACTGCCAATTTCAGTCTCATCCACAACAACCACCTCAGCAGACAAATTTTCAACCCCAACAATATTCTAATTGGAAGATGATGAGGAGTTTTATGCAGGAAACCAGGGCGTCCATTCGAAACTTGGAGGTGCAAATAGGCCAATTGAGCAAGCAAATGCATAAGAAATCTTCAAACACATTTCCTGGTGATACAGTGGTGAACCCAAGAGAAGATTGCAAGGCTATACAATTGAGGAGTGGTAAAGTAGCTGGTTCTGAGACCAAGGTCAATGAGGAGCTAGTTGAAAAAGAAGCTCCAAAGGAGAAGAAGGAAGAAGTAGAGCACACCCCTCCAAAGCGTGCAGACAACCCATTCTCGGATTCTCTTGACACATATCCTACATTACCAAAGGCTGTTGAATACAAGCCAAAAATGCCTTATCCTCAGAGGCATCAGAAGGCTTCCAAAGACAAGCAATTTTCTAAATTTTTGGAAGTCTTCAAGAAGCTGTAGATCAACATTCCTTTTGCAGAGGCTCTTGAGCAAATGCCTCTTTATGCTAAATCTATGAAAGAATTGTTAACTAACAAGAGGAATTGGAAGGAATAAGAAACCGTGGTGTTAACTAAGGAATACAGTGCTATTATTCAACATAACCATCCTGAGAAAATACAAGACCCAAGGAGCTTTGTGATTCTTTGCACCATTGGAGATGTCACCATTCAGAGAGCTTTATGTAATCTTGGAGCTAGCATCAACCTCATGCCACTTTCAATGATGAAAAAACTTCATATTGAGGAGGTAAAACCCACCCGTATTTCTCTTCAACTTGCTGATCTATCTATTAAATTACCTATAGGTGTTGTTGAGGATTTACTTGTGAAAGTAGGACCATTTATTTTTCCTGCTGATTTTGTTATTTTAGACATGGAAGAGGATGTAAAATCCTCTATTATTCTTGGTAGACCCTTTTTAGCTATAGGTAGAGCTTTAATTGACGTGCAAAAGGGTGAATTAACCTTGAGGGTCAATGAAGAACAGGTGGTCCTTAATGTTTTTGAAGCTCTCAAGCATCCTAATGATTCTGAAGGGTGTATGAGAATTGATGTTATTGAACTACTTGTTCAAGAGATACTGGAAGCTGAGGTACTTGATGACATTCTGGATCTTATTTCTGAGTATGAATTGGTTGAAGTTGATGATTCACCACCCCAAAAGGCTATGATTCACACGCCTAAAAAGGAGTAGGAAGCCCCCAAGCTTGAGCTCAAACCCTTGCCCCCTTCTCTGGAATATGTATTCTTGGGTGAAAATAATTCATATCCAGTGATTATTAGCTCTTCCCTAAGCCTGAAGAGGAAGAGGCGCTTATTCTAGTGCTCAAGAGCCATAAAACAGCTCTTGGGTGGACCATTAGTGATTTAAAAGCGATTAGTCCAACCAAGTGTATGCACAAGATCCTTCTTGAAGATGATGCTAAACCAGTTGTGCAACCACAAAGGAGACTCAATCCAACTATGAAAGAGGTGGTCCAAAAAGAGATAATGAAATTATGGGAAGCAGGTATTATTTACCCTATTTCTGATAGTCCTTGGGTAAGTCCTGTGCAGGTAGTTCCCAAGAAAAGAGGGATGACAGTGGTCAAAAATGAAAAGAATGAGCTTATTCCTACAAGAACAGTCATAGGATAGAGATTGTGTATAGACTATAGGAGGCTCAACACAACTACAAGGAAGGATCACTTCCCTCTACCTTTCATTGATCAGATGCCTGAGAGGTTAGCTGGTCATGCTTTTTATTGTTTTCTAGATGGATATTCTGGATATAATCAAATTGCACTGGACCCTCAAGATCAGAAAAAGATAGCATTCATATGCCCTTTTGGAGTATTTGCTTATAGGAGAATGCCATTTAGACTTTGTAATGCTCCAGCAACTTTTCAGAGGTGTATGCTTTCAATTTTTTTGGTATGGTTGAAAAGTTTATTGACGTATTTATGGATGATTTCTCTATTTTTGGTAACTCTTTTGATTCATGCCTTAAGCATTTATCTCTGGTCTTGAAACGGTGTCAAGAATCAAACCTTGTTTTAAATTGGGAAAAATGTCATTTTATGGTTACAGAGGGTATTGTTCTTGGACACCGGATTTCATGTAAAAGGATTGAGGTTGATAGAGAAAGGTTGAGGTAATTGAAAAATTACCACCACCAGCTAATGTTAAGGCAGTTAGGAGTTTCTTGGGTCATGCAGGATTTTATAGAAGATTTATAAAGGATTTTTCAAAAATTTCTAAGCCACTAGCAACCTATTGGTTGTTGATGTTCCTTTTGTGTTTGATGCTGAATGCCTACATGCTTTTGAAACTCTGAAAGCAAACCTTACTTCTGCTCCTATTATAGCTCCCCCTGACTGGGATTTACCATTTGAATTGATGTGTGGTGCTAGTGATTTTGCTATAGGAGTTGTTTTAGGACAGAGGCATGGCAAGCTTGTACATGTCATTTACTATGCTAGCCGTGTGTTAAATGATGCTCAAAAGAATTACACAACTACAGAGAAAGAATTATTAACTATTATGTATGCTATTGATAAGTTTAGGTCCTATTTAATTGGTTCTAAGGATATTATTTATACTGATCATGCTGCTTTGAAATACCTTCTAACCAAACAATTAATCAGATGGGTGTTGCTCCTCCAGGAGTTTGACATTGAGATAAAGGACAGGAAAGAGTCAGATAATCAAGTAGTTGACCATCTTTCCAGAATTGAGCCTGAAAAAGGAGTACAACCACCCACAGCTGTGACTGAGACATTTTCGGATGAGGAATTGTTCCTCATTCAGCAGGCTCCATGGTTTGCAGACATTGCAAATTACAAGGCCATGAATTTTATTCCAAAGGAGTACAGTAGGCAACAAGTAAAGAAGCTATTGACTGATGCAAAGTACTACATTTGGGAGGAACCGTACCTTTTTAAAAGATGTTCAGATGGCATAATGCAGAGATGTGTTCCAGATGAAGAAACACAGTAAATTCTTTGGCACTGTCATGGTTCTGATTATGGAGGCCACTTTGGTGGTGAGAGGATAGCTACAAAAGTCCTTCAGAGCGGGCTTTACTGGCCAACTCTCCCTACCAACCATGAGATGCCACAACAGGGGATTCTTGAAGTTGAGTTGTTTGATGTGTGGGGTATTGATTTCATGGGACCTTTTTCTACCATCACATTCAAACAACTATATTCTAGTGGCAGTTGATTATGTGTCCAAGTGGGTGGAAGCTGTAGCTCTACCCACCAATGATGCCAAAGTGCTTAGATATATTTTCAGCCGGTTTGGTGTCCCTAGGACACTCATTAGTGATGGTGGAAGTCACTTCTATAACAGACAGCTAGACTCACTTCTTCAGAGATATGGAGTCCGTCATAAAGTAGCCACCCCTTATCACCCTCAGACAAGCGGACAGGTTATGGTTTCCAACAAAGAACTCAAGCAGATTCTAAAGAAGACCGTAAGTGTTTCAAGAAAGGACTGGTCCAGGAAGCTTGATGATGTCTGGGCCTACCAGACAGTTTACAAGACTCCTATTGGCATGTCCCCTTATCAGTTGGTCTATGGCATAGCCTGTCACTTGCCAGTTGAGCTGGAGCATAAAGCTTACTGGGCAATCTGGTATCTGAATCTTGATTCAGAATCTGCAGGAATTAAGAGAATGCCTCAATTGAATGAGCTTGATGAATTCAGATATTTAGCCTATGAGAATGCCAAGCTCTATAAGGAGAGAACCAAGTTATTGCATGACAAGAAGATTGCCATCAGAGTCTTTAAGCCAGGACAGCGAGTGCTTCTGTATAATACAAGGCTCAAACTCTTTCCCGGGAAGTTGAAATCTCGGTGGTCAGGACCGTTTGTGTTTACCAGAGCTTAACCATATGGTCATGTGGAAATACAGGAAAAGAATTATGACAGGAAGTTTACAGTAAATGGCCAGAGGTTGAAGCACTATCTTGGAGGCGAGATTGATTGCCAGAGGTCTGCTCATCTGCTGAATTAGTAGAACTGACCGTCAAGCTAGTGACGTTAAAGAAGCGCTTGTCGGGAGGCAACCCGATATTTTCGTATCCTTTGTTTTGATTACTATTGGTTTGATTCTGTTATTTATTTGGTTTTAGTTGAACTTTTTACTGTTTTTCCTTGTTTTACGTATGTTTGGATCATGAAGAATCATTGACATAAAATAGGTTCTTAAAAACAGAGTTGCAGACGCACATAGAGGAATTTTCCTCAGGAGAGTTTGCCTCTTGGAGAGTTTGCGCAGACCCTCCTCTGTCCCCTTGTCCCCCTTTTCTTCTTCTGTTTTCGTTTTTTCAAAAAAAAACCTTTTAGCATTGGTTTTTTTTATCTTCTGTTTTATTACTTTTTGGTTCACATTCTGTTTTTCTTTCTTCTTCCCCCTTGTATTTCTTTAGTTTGCTCGGGGACGAGCAAAAATTTTAAGTTTGGTGTTGTCGTTCTACTTTATATTTTCTTTCTGTTTTTCTATTGTAATGGCATCGAAGACTACCACACTTTCAAAGAAAAAAAAAGGGAAAGAGCTGGCCAATAGTTTTCATGACACGCACAGATTCATATCCAAGCTTCATGAAGAACATTTTTTTTTAGTATACCATAAAAAGAACTGTGATTCCTGAAGTGAGATTTGCACTGAAACTGGATGAATATCCGGAAATTCAATTTCAGATTGATAAAAGAGGGTGGCGATTTCTGTGCAACCCGCACACTGAGGTAGGGCAACTGATGGTCCAAGAATTCTATGGAAATCTCTGGGTCACATACAAGGATGTAGAAGGGGTCAATGAGAAGAATTTTCAAAGCTATGTAAGAGGAAAAGTCATTGACTTCATCCCAAGATGCATTCGCCAGATCCTCCAGCTGCCAGGTCCTGATCATCTGTCTGACAGTTATAGTGAAAGGATGCATGAGGATCAAGAATTAGATCTAGTTATCCAAGCACTATGCATTACGGGTTCTAAATAGAGGACAGGCGGTGAGGAAAACCCGAACCATTTAAAGAGCAATGAGCTAGTCCCCTTAGCTAGAGGATGGTTGGATTTCATCCGAAGGTCTATCATGCCTACTAGCAACCAGTCCGAATGTACTGTGGACCGGGTTGTCATGATTTACAGCATCATAAAGGGAGAAATAGTAGAAGTAGAGGATATTATCCCAAAGCAGATATACGAGATTGCCTCCAGCCCATATAAGAATGGTAAGCTCGAATTTCTACATTTGATTTACCGCTTGTGTGAAGCAGCAGGGGTAAGGGTGGAGAATGATGTCCCATTCCTATTGAGAAACCAATTACAAAGAAGAGAATGGAGACTTACAGGGAACAGCACAGAGCCCACAGTGAAGAGCAAGTTTAGGAGGCTCAGCCACCACTGCCTCAGGGACAGCACGATCCTCCTCCGTAATACTGGTAGCAGCTCACCTCCTCCATTGAGCGAATGAGGGTCATGAACGACAGCCACTGGCAGCAGAACACTGCGTTTGTGGAGGAGATGAGAGCGATACAGGACAGCCATTGGGCGCATCTCTGTACCACCCTTGACGAGATGAGAGCTGCTCAGGAATTCCAGTAGCAGGAGATCTCTTAGCTGAGACACGATTTACAGCCGCCTGAGAGGGCCATATAGAGCACAGCCCAAGGAGAGAGATCCCCACCAGGGAGATTGAGGTGGTCTAGTTCTTTTCACCTTCTATAGTAGTTTGTCATTACTTTGATATATTCCTATTTTCTGCTATTTTATTTTGTTTATTGCATGATCCTTTATTATTTAAATTCCTAGGTTCTAGTTTAGTTCTGCTATTTTCAAAATTTCTGTTTGTTGCTTTAATTCTGGAAGGTGTCTCATGTATTTTTTACTGAGCTTGAAATCTAAAAGAAAGAAGAAAAAGGGGATGTAATGCATGAGAAATTGAGTTTATTTTTTTAGAGTAGTCTCATTTACTTAAATGTGGTGGTATTCTTTGTGATTCTGAATGCATGACATAAACCATGCATATTTGAATGTGAATCATAGGATGTTGGTGTATAAGTAACAAGAATTTAGAGAACTATTATGAATTTTCTGAAATTAGTAAAATTTGATCCTTAAAGCAAAAAGAAACAGCAAAGAAAAAAAATAAAAAGCAAGGCCCAAGGCTCTGAGCATCAATGATTAGGGAGGTCAGACATGATTAAAAGTTTAAAGAGTTGTTTCCCTAGTCATATGCTTGTGGTGTTCTTGTCTCAAGTAATCCTTGAGGCAGAACATTTAGAGTCGAGATCAAATGCATTTAGCAGAGTATGCCAAA
This sequence comes from Arachis hypogaea, assembly GCF_003086295.3. Classification (NCBI taxonomy): domain Eukaryota; kingdom Viridiplantae; phylum Streptophyta; class Magnoliopsida; order Fabales; family Fabaceae; genus Arachis; species Arachis hypogaea. Next base: position 70,974,962 of record NC_092048.1, on the reverse strand, counting down.
GGCTTTGAGCACTACTGTCTGGGAGTAGCTGAAAGAAAAATCAGAACTTCAAAAGAGTTCCCTAGTTAAGTGCTTGTGGTGTTCTTGTGTCAATTAACCCTTGAGACAGAACATTTAAAGTCACGGCTAGGCTCAAGGTGCAAAGCACCAGTTAATTAAGAATTAAGGGATATCTGCTGTGTTCAAGGATTAAACTGAAGTATAAAAGATGAGAGAATTCATAATATTATCCGGATTCTAATTCCGAATGACAGTGACATCCTTCTGATTCAAAGGATAGTGAGATGCCGAAACTATTCAGGATTGTAGTCTATAAACCACACTTTAAGAAGAGACAGGAGCTTAATTGAACTCTCCCTTTCATGCAAATTCACATCCTAAGCCTATATTAGTTTTGGTTGCTTGAGGACAAGCAACAGTTCAAGTTTGGTGTTATGATGCGTGAGCATCTTTCCTATCCTTTTCTAGTGAATTTGTATTCAATTTGTTGAGTTTAATCAAGAATTAATTATCTTTTAGCCACTATGGATGCTACTTTGAGTCGTTTCCAAATATATTTATTTTAGGTAGCATTCGGCTGGATTTGATGGAGTTTCTGCAGAAAAAGAGAAGAATGCGAATGATGTTGTCAAGCCTGACCTCTCTGCACTCAAACGTAAATAACTCGAGCTACAGAAGTCCAATGGACATGATTCTAGTGGTGTTAGAAATCTAACCTCTAGAGCTTTCTAACAATATATAATAGTACATACTTCTTCTCCAAGGACGCTGCAAAGGCTGCGCCTAACTTGAGAAATCTCAAGTTAGGCGCAAGACACAACAAAAGCATGCAATATTGGGTTGATTCATTCAAGTAAGGCGCACTCCATTATCAAGTTAGGCGCAAGACAAGATTTGCATGAAAATTCTCACTGTGCCATTCAAGTTAGGTAGCTTCTAAGCAAGTTAGGCGTGGCTATGCTCTTGCGTCTAATGAATCAAGTGGTCCCCACACCTATGCACAAGCCACGCGAGATATTTCATTTATTCTGATTAAAGTTTAATTTTTATTTTAAAATAGGAAAAGATATTATTTAGTTTTAGAAATTATAATTTACATTAATTAGGATTGGATATAAAAGGGAAAAGAATCGGCCCTTTGCTCTCTTCTCTTCTCTTCTACCACATTCCGCAATTTACAGTTTTTATGAATCCTAGTTTTTCCTCTGAACCATGAGCAACTAAACCTCCACTGTTAAGGTTAGGAGTTCTGTCCATCGTATGGATTGATACTATTATTTTTCTATTTTAATTCATGTATTGATTGATGAGTGAAAAATTGATGGTATAGAATTTCACAATTAAAATCTCGTCGAAGTATAGTTTCTAAACCAACAATAATCCTTTCATACAAAAGATTGTTTGTCACAAGTACAAACCCCTAAAATTATAAACCAAAGTATTTAAACCTCGGGTTGTCTCTCAAAGGAATTGCAGGGTAGTGTTCTTGTTATTGGCTATGGACATGTATATTTTGGGGTTTTGAATGAGAGATAAGAAAAGTAAATGGTAATGGAAATCAAATGACAAAAAGGTCTTGGCAAGGTTTGGTGGTCAAGGATCTCTATCCTTATCACTAACCACAATATGATAATTGCAAGGATTAATCCAACTAAGTCATCCTCTAACAAGTAAAGGAAAGTCAAATGAGCTATATCAATCCAAGTCCATAGGTCCTAGCTATTCACTAATTCAATTGATGAGAGCTAGAGTCAATGGTTACCAACTATCAATCACTTGGACATTAGTGACTCAAGAATTCCTAAGTTACCTTCCGAAGCCAAGAACATAAAATTCTACTCTAACATCTTCTCAAGCATTTTGACAAACACTTGGAAGGTATAAAAGGAAAGCATAGTAAATTAACAACAACAATGAAATCTAACAACAATTACTGCAAGGAATTAACAACAACAATCAAAAGAGAATATTATTGACATGAATTACCTCAAATTGAATTGAAAGAAAGTAGAAGAGATAAAAGTGAATCTACAACAAAGCATGGTAACAAAATAGAAGAAATTACAACAAAGGAGTTGAAGAACAACATGTAACAGCAAAGAATTGAGAGGTAGAAGTAGATGAAGGCATGAATTAAAATCTAGATCTAAGAATATTGACCTAAACCTAATCCTAATCCTAAAGAGAAGTGAGAGCTTCTCTCTCTAAAACTATCAACCTCCCTACACTTAAACCTTAGCATGTCCTCATGCTAAACCAATAATGAAATAAGGAGTATGGCATTTATTCAATGCAACTAAACTATATGCAACCTATCTAAATGCAACTACCTACATGAATACAAATGCTTGGTCAAAATAAATCAACTTCCAAGAGAATATATGTAAGCATAAGGGCTAAAGCAATAGGAATCAAATCCAACCCACAATTGCATTGAACTATAAAAAGGATTTACAAACTTGCATGAATAAGGATGATTATCGTGAAGACATGTAATTGAGCAATCAAACCCTCACCGGATGTGTATCTGCTCTAGTCACTCAAGTGTTTAGGGGTTGATTCACTCAATTCTCCCCTAGTCATGCTTTCCAAAATTTGTTCTTCATCTAACATTCAAAAATTATTCAATGCATGCATACAATTATCATGAGGACTTTCTCAAAGGTTGTAATGGGGCTAGGGTCAAGGTAGGGCCATATGTGGTTAAGTGAGCTTGAAATTTGAATCTTTGATGAGCTTAAACCTTCCCACCTAACCTATGATGACCTATACAATTAAGTACTAACCTAACTACCCATTCTTCACTTTTTCACATACTCATGCATTTTCTTTTCATTTCCCAACACTTATGTATTGATTCTTATTGAGCTTTATCTTGGGGCATTTTGTCCCCTTTTTATTTCTTTCTTTTCTTCCTTTTTCTTTCTTTCTTTTTCTATATTTTTTTCTTTTTCTTTTCTTTTTCTTTTATTTTACTCATTCTTTTCTTTCTTTCAAACTATGTACAAGAACATCTATGCATAAGGTCTAGCATTTGATTGATACATGAGCATGCACCCAATTCCCAAATGTAAAAATACAAAACACCCTTTTATCCCATCCAATGTCCCCAAATCTCCCCAACTTGAATAATGAACACTCTCACTAACCTAAGCCAATCAAAGATCCAAACAAGGGACTTTTATTATTTTTTTGCTTTAGGCTTGTAATGTGCTAAAATAAAGAACAATTTGGTTAAGCATAGGCTCAAAATTGGCTAACAATGGAAGGCAAAAGGTAGGCTATTTGGGTTAGTGAGCTAATGAAACAATGGCCTCAATCATATAAATGCATGAATACAAGGAATAATAGACATAAAGAATTAAACAAATCAAGGATCACAATCATAGAAAGAGAATAATTCACACAAGAAGGAAAATAGGTGGTTATAAGATGTAACCACATCATTAGGCTCAAATCTCACTTGCTTGTGTTCTTAGCTCAAAACATGTTTCATAAAATATAGAATTCAAGCAACTTCCACAAAAATTTTTAAATCAATTAGGGTGGTGCCCTATAGATAAGTTCTTTGGAAAATTTTATTGTTTTGACTAGGCTTATTGTGTATATATATGCAAAAATAAGAAAATACAACAAAAAATCCTAAAAATCCTAAAAATGAAATGCACAAGTGTTGGGATTAGAAATTTGTCACCCAAGAACGCCAAACGGTCGGACGACCTCCCCACACTTAAAAGTTTGCACCGTCCTCGATGCATTCAGATATGAGCAGGGGTGTACGACGACTTTCCAGATTGATACCTTTAGCTGGTAGGTCAACCGGTGCTGCATATTCTTTTTCCCACTTCCATGGTTGCTTGCGGTGCATCATGTATGAAAAACAAGAAATAACACCATAAGATAAGAAAATACAAAAGCGAGGAAGCATACATTGTTGGAATGAAGTAAATCACTAGAGTAAGGTGAGTGAATCAATGTGTGACAATGAGAAAGATTAGGTGTGTGGGTCCTAAGATGCATGCAGTCTTGAACACACACACTAGCATAAAAAGCTATGTCACAAAAGAAGCATGCACGTCACCCATCCTAATGTGCTTGAAATGCTCTAAATTGTAGGTTAAGACAACTAAACAAGTAATGAAGAAGCATGAAAGCATTCAAGCCAAAAACATATGGATACATATGATCAAGAAGCACAATGCATTAAGGTAAATGCACAACATCCAATATCAAGAAATTTCCTCACCAAAGAATAGGTTCAAATCACATGGTGCCCAAATCATGCAATTCAATAAGACTTAGAAAGCTTAAAGGCAATGTCATATGCACTTAGTGTTCACAAAATTAAGCATGAAGAACTCAAACCAAGTGGTAAATTGCAACCTCAATAATAGAATCCAATAATGAATAGACAAAAACAATCATGCTAAAATAGCATTTAATCAATAATAAGCAGTAATGTATAGTAAACAAAATCAATAATCCGACACCTATAATGAAAAAGAGAAAATGAAATGAAAACTAAGCTAAGTGACTAACTAACTATCCTAAAGATTGGTTATAGATGGTGTTTGGAAGTGTTGGATGAGGAGGAGGAGAAGGGGGGGAAGAAAGGAGAAGGAAAGAAATGGAATGAAGAGAAGAAAAGAAGTGTTGTGAAAGAAGGGCATCCACGCACACGCGTATGTGACGCGAGCGCGTGGGTGATGGTGCAATGGACGCGATGCGTACACATGGGTTGGTTTGTGCCTCAGGCACAACGTTCGTGCAGTGCAGGCACAACTCCCAGGTTTTTGGCTGGGTGGTGAGAATTTGGGACCCATGCGTACGCGTACATGACGCGTGCGCGTGGATGGTCGAAAATACTTGATGCACGTGTACGTGTGGATGGTTCTCTCTTTTTCAAAATTTTTTTATGCTTTTGCACCAAACCAAGCATTCCAAACCTCCAAACAGCTACCAAAACACCATAAAACCTTATTTAACCTACTAAACTACCGAATAAAGACAACAAAGTCAACAAAATTTGAAATTAAACTAATTTTGCCAATATTTATAGAAGAGAAAATGAGAAGATTTTACCATGGTGGGTTATCTCCCACCTAGCACTTTTGTTTATTGTCCTTAAGTTGGACTTATGGGGAGCTCCTCATCAAGGTGGCTTGTGCTTGAAGCTATCCTTGAACATCTACCAATGCTTGGTTCTCCATTGGGACCCAAGATTTCTCATGAGTTGCACCAAGTCTTGATGGAGTTCTTCACAAGCTTGGGGCTCCCAAATTAGGTTCTCCTTGTGTGACCCGGGATCCCACACTTTATTTTCACACCCGTCTTCTAGTTGATTATCATGGTTCTTCCATCCGGGTGGTTGACACATAGAATTCTCTTTAGCACACCAAATTATCCTTCTAGACCCACACAAGGTAGCATTCATCCAATCATGGTCCCTACGCCTTGGAATTTTGACATTAATGAGCCTAATACCATACTTCCAACCACTACACAACTCCCTCTTACTATTAATTCCGTAAAGAGCTCTAAGTTGCCCATCCATTTCAATCAAGCCATATTCAAGTGAGAAAGTGAAGCTTAAGGGAAAGAATTTCACCCACTTGAATATTGTGTTGGATAGTGACTTGGGAGGGAGAGTCTCCCCACACTTAGACAATGCGAGGTTGGTGCACAAAATTGTGATCACACTTTTCACAACTCCGCACAACTAACCAGCAAGTGCACTTGGTCGTCCAAGTAATACCATACGCGAGTAAGGGTCGATCCCACGGAGATTATCGGCCTGAAGCAAGCTATGGTCATCCTGTAAATCTTAGTCAGGCGGATTCAAATGGTTATGAGGTTTTGATAATTAAATGATAAATAGAACGTAAATTAAAATAAAGATACTTATGTAATTCATTGGTGGGAATTTCAGATAAGCGTTTGGAGATGCTTTATTGCTTCTAAACCTCTGCTTTCCTACTGTCTTCATCCAGTCATGCGTGCTCCCTTCCATGACAAGCTGTATGATCCTCTCGGATGAAAAATACCAGGTACAGTTTCTGCACGGCTAATCAACTGTCGAATTTTTCGTCTCGGATGAAAAATACCAGGTACAGCTACTGCACGGCTAATCATCTGTCGGTTCTCACTAGCATCGGAATAGGATCTCTCTATCCTTTTGCACACTGTCACTGCGCCCAACATTCGCGAGTTTGAAGCTCGTCACAGTCATTCCTTCCCAGATCCTACTCGGAATATCACAGACAAGGTTTCGACTTTTCGGATCTCAGGAATACTACCAATTGGTTCTAGCCTATACCACGAAGGTTCTAATCTCACGGACTCGGTCCGTGGATTAGAGACCCAAGAGAATATACTCCAGCTGTCGTCCAATGACTACGTTGAACATCATATGGACCGCTTGTGTTTGTCAGGCACGCGGATCATGGCTAAGCGAGTAACGAATATATTGGTGATTGTCACGGGTCACCCCTTCATTTTGACTTAACTAAATTAAGTACAAGAGTATATCTTTGAGAAGAAGTAAGCGTGAATTGAAAGAGAAACAATAGTACTTGCATTAATTCATAAAGAACAGCAGAGCTTCGCACCTTAATCTATGAGGTGTAGAAACTCCACCGTAGAAAATACATAAGAGTGAAAGGTCTAAGCATGGCCACATGGCCAGCCTCCAATGTGTAAGGACTAAACATCCAGAGATGCGAATATAATAGTAAAAAGTGCTATTTATACTAAACTAGTTACTAGGGATTACAGAAAATAAGTAACTAAGTGCAGATAGTGCCGAAATCTACTTTCGGGGCCCCCTTGGTGTGTGCTTGGGCTGATCATTGAGCTTTACACGTGCATAGGCTATTTCTAAAGTTAAACGCTAGCTTGGATGCCAGTTTGGGCGTTTAACTCCAGTTTTGGTGCCAGTTCTGGCGTTTTACGCTAGAAAAGGGTCTCTGGCTGGCGTTTTACGCCAGTTTGGGCCATCAAATCTTGGGCAAAGTATGGACTATTGGTGCACGAAAATTACTTCACACTATGTAATTCTGCACAACTAACCAGCAAGTGCACTGGGTCGTCCAAGTAATACCTTACGTGAGTAAGGGTCGAATCCCATGGAGATTGTTGGCTTGAAGCAATCTATGGTTATCTTGTAACTCTTAGTCAGGAAAACAATTCACTTATCAAATTGAATTACGAAAAATAAGAGAGTATGAAATAAATACTTATTATGTAGTAATGGAGAATATGTTGGGGTTTTGGAGATGCTTTGTCTTCTGAATTTCAGCTTTTCTCTTGTATTCCTCTTCCCTCATGCATGCAAAAGTGCAAAGTTCCTTCCATGGCAAGCTCTATGTAAGGTGTTACCGTTGTCAATGGCTACTTCCCATCTCCTCAGTGAAAATGGTCCAAATGCTCTGTCACAGCACGGCTAATCATCTAGAGGTTCTCGATCATACTGGAATAGGATTTACAATCCTTTTGCGTCTGTCACTACACCCAGCACTCGCGAGTTTGAAGCCTGTCACAGTCATCCAATCCCAGAATCCTACTCGGAATACCACAGACAAGGTTTAGACTTTCCGGATTCTCCTGAATGACGCCATCAATTCTAGCTTATACCACGAAGATTCTGATTATGGAATCTAAGAGATACTCATTCAATCTAATATAGAATGGAGGTGGTTGTCATGCACACGTTCATGGGTTGAGGAAGGTGATGAGTGTCACGGATCATCACCTTCTCCATAATTAAGCGCGAATGAATATCTTAGATAGGAACACGCATGTTTGAATGGAAAATAGAAGTACTTGCATTAATTCATCGAGATGCTGCAGAGCTCCTCACCCCCAACAATGGGGTTTAGAGACTCATGCTGCCAAAAGGTACAAATTTCAGATCTAAAAATGTCATGAGATCCAAAATAAATCTCTAAAAGTTGTTTAAATACTAAACTAGTAACCTAGGTTTACAGAAAATGAGTAAACTATGATAGATAGTGCAGAAATCCACTTCTGGGGCCCACTTGGTGTGTGCTGGGGCTGAGACTAAAGCTTCTCACGTGCCTGGGCTGTTTTGGGCATTCAACGCCAGGTTGTAACCTGTTTCTGGCATTGAACTCCAACTTGTTACCTGTTTCTGGCGCTGGACGCCAGACTGCAACATGGAACTAGCGTTGAACGCCAGTCTACGTCATCTATCCTTGAGAAAAGTATGGACTATTATATGTTGCTGGAAAGCCCTGGATGTCTACTTTCCAACGCAATTGGAAGCGCGTCAAATGGACTCTTGTAGCTCCAGAAATTCCATTCCGAGTGCAGAGAGGTCAGGATCCAACAGCATCAGCAGTCCTTTTTCAGCCTGAATCAGATTTTTGCTCAGCTCCCTCAATTTAAGCCAGAAAATACCTGAAATTACAAAAAAACACATAAACTCAAAGTAAAGTCTAGAAATATGAATTTTTCCTGGAAACTAATGAAAATAAGCTAAAAACTATATGAAATTAACCCCAAAAAGCGTATAAAATATCCGCTCATCAACTATTATATATTGCTGGAAAGCCCAAGATGTTGGTGCACGAAATTGTGATTACACTTTTCACAACTCCACACAACTAACCAGCAAGTGCACTGGGTCGTCCAAGTAATACCTTACGTGAGTAAGGATCAATCCCACGGAGATTGTCGGCTTGAAGCAAGCTATGGCTATTTTGTAAATCTTAGTGAGGAGATTAATGATAAGAGTGATTGTAGTTATGAAAATAAATATCATGAAATAAATAGTACTTGTGATTCAATAATAAGAGACAGGCTGAGGTTCCGGAGATGTTCTGTCCTTTGAATCTCTGCTTTCCTACCACCTTCTTCTCCAAACACGCATGGCTTCCTTTAATGGCAAGCTGTATGATTCTCTCAGATGAAAAATACCATGTACAGCTACCGTACGGCTAATCATCTGTCGGTTCCCACTAGCGTCGGAATAGGACCCTTGTCCTTTTGCACACTGTCACTGCACCCAACATTCGCAGGTTTGAGGCTCATCATAGTCATCCCTTCCCAGATCCTACTCAGAATACCACAGACAAGGTTTAGACTTTCCGAATCCCAGGAATACTGCCAATTGGTTCTAGCCTATACCACGAAGGTTCTAACCTCCAGACTCGGTCCGTGGATCAGAAACCCAATAGATACGCACTCAAGCTGTCGCCCAATGACTACGTTGAGCTCAGATAGAACGAAGTGGTCGTCAGGCACGCGTTCATAGGGTTGAGAATAATGATGAGTGTCACAGATCATCATATTCTCCATATTGAATTACGAGTGAGTATCTTAGAATAAAATCAAGCGTAATTGAATAGAAAACAGTAGTAATTGCATTAATCCATTGAAACACAGCAGAGCTCCTCACCCCCACCTAAGGGGTTTAGAGACTCATGCCGTAGAAGATACAATATCAAAGGTAAAAATTGTCATAAGGTACAAAATGAATCTCTAAAAGTAGTTTTTATACTAGAGTAGTAACTTAGGTTTACAGAGAATGAGTAACTAAGTGCAGATAATGCAAAAATCCACTTCCAGGACCCACTTGGTGCGTGCCTGGGCTGAACTTTCAAGCTTTCACGTTCATATGCCCAAAGTTGGTGTTAAACGCCACCCTGGGTGCCAGAATGGGCGTTTAACGCCGAAAAAGGTGCCAGTTCTGGCGTTTTACGCTAGAAAGTTTTAGGCTGACTTTGAACGCCAGTTTGATGCATCAATTCTCGGAAAAAGCATGGACTATTATATATTGCTGGAAAGCCCAGGATGTCTACTTTCCAACGCAATTAAAAGCGCGCCAATTTGGTTTTTGTAGTCCGAGAAAATTTATTTCGAGTGCAGGAGGGTCAGAATCCAACATCATCTGCAGTCCTTTTTTAGCCTCTGAATCAGATTTTTGCTCAGGTCCCTCAATTTCAGCCAGAAAATACCTGAAATTACAAAAAAACACACAAACTCATAGTAAAGTCCAGAAATGTGATTTTTGAATAAAAACTAATAAAAATATAATGAAAAGTGACTAAAACATACTAAAAACTATGTAAAAATAATGCCAAAAAGGGTATAAATTATCCGCTCATCACAACACCAAACTTAAATTGTTGCTTGTCCCCAAGCAACTAAAAACAAAATAGGATAAAAAGAAGAGAAAATACAATAAATTTTAAATATCAATGAAGCTCATTTCCAATTAGATGAGTAGGGCTAGTGGCTTCTTGCTTCTGAATAGTTTTGGCATCTCACTTTATCCTTTAAAGTTCAGAATGATTGGCATCCATAGGAACTCAAAATTCAGATAATGTTATTGATTCTCCTAGTTTAATATATTGATTCTTGAACACAGCTACTTTATGATTCTTGGCCGTGACCCTAAGCATTTTGTTTTCCAGTGTTACCACCGGATACATAAATGCCACAGACACATAACCGGGTGAACCTTTTTCAGATTGTGACTCAGCTTTGCTAAAGTCCCCAGTTAGAGGTGCCCAGAACTCTTAAGCAAACTCTTTTTACTTTGGACCACGACTTTAACCGCTCAGTCTCAAGCTTTTTACTTAACACCTTCACGCCACAAGCACATGGTTAGGGACAGCTTGGTTTAGCCCCTTAGGCCAGGATTTTATTCCTTTGGGCCCTCCTATCCATTAATGCTCAAAGCCTTGGATCCTTTTTACCCTTGCCTTTTGGTTTAAAGGGTTATTGGCTTTTTCTGATTGCTTTTTCTTTTTCTTTCTTCTCTCTCTTTTTTTTCGCCCTTTTTTTTTCTCTTCACTGCTTTTTCTTGCTTCAAGAATCAATTTTATGATTTTTTAGATTATCAATAACATTTCTCCTTTTTCATTATTCTTTCAAGAGCTAACAATTTTAACATTCATAAACAACAATGTCAAAAATATGCACTGTTGAAGCATTCATTCAGAAAAAAAAAGGTATTGCCACCACATCAAAATAATTAGATTATTTTAAAGATATAATTCGAAATTCATGTACTTCTTTTTCTTTTTCAGAAAATATTTTTCATTTATGAAAGTTGAAGGATTCATAGGACATTCATAGCTTTAAGACATAGACTCTAAACTTTATTGATCATAAAAATAAGACATAAAATAAACATAAAAGCAGACAAATAATAATAAAAGAAAGAAAATTAAAGACATAAAAATAAATGACTCTAATGCTAATGCTTATGTGACTCTTAAAATAGGTTTCTAATAATAAAAGTTATCATAGAGTTAGGACTCAACAACCTTGGGTTGGAGGGGTAGGTGCTCCTTCAATCTGTGGGACGCCTGGCTCTTCAAGGGACAGCTTCTGGCGCTTTAGCTCCTGTATCTCACGCCCTTGTTTCTCTTGTTCTATGAGCAGTTTGCAAAGCATGCTATTTTGATTCTACTGCTCCTCTTTGAGTTGATTCACAGCTTCTTGCAGCTTGGTGACAGATGCTTCTAAGTGAGCCCAATAGTCAAATTGAGGAATTTCTGGGAGGAGCTCATGCGCCATCCTCTTGATGAGGTTGTCTTGAACTTGAGGTCCGTCCATTACCCTTTTGGTGATTGGGTGTTCAACTGGGATATACTCATCCACACCTATCTGTACACTGCATCTTTACACAACAGACTGATCAAGCTTGGGTAAGCCAATTTGGCTTCAGTGGATTCCTTATTTGCAAATAAGTAAAATTCATAGGGAATTAGCTGATGAACCTCCACTTCTTTTCCCAGCATAATACAGTGAATCATCATTGCTCTTTTGACAGTGACTTCAGAGCGGTTACTGGTAGGAAGTATAGATCGCCTAATAAAATCCAGCCAGCCCCTAGCAACTGGCTTGAGGTGTCCTCTCTTTAGATGGTTTGGGATACCTTTTGAATTGGTTATCCACTTGGTTCCAGGGAGGCATATGTCCTCTAGAACTTGATCCAACTTTTTATCCTTAGACATTCTCCTATTAAAGGATTCTGGATCATCCTATAGTTGAGGAAGTTTGAGGACTTCTCTCACTATGTCGAGATGGAAGTAGATAATCTTCCCTATGACCATGGTTCGAAAAGTATGGAAGGCAGTTCCCTCCATTCTTTGCTTATCTGTTAGCCACAGATTTGCATAGAACTCCTGGATCATGTTTCTTCCTACATTCATCTCAGGATTAGCCAGGATTTCCCAGCCTCTGTTTCGAATCTGCTCTTAAATCTCCAGATATTCGTCTTCTTTCAGATCGAACTTTATTTTCGGGATCACTGATCTTCTGAACACAATTTTGAAGTAATGATCTGCATGTTCTTTGGTGTAGAACCTTTCATGCATCAATTGTGGTTTTGGATTGTTTTCTTTCTTCCCTCAAGCAAAAGTAAAGGAAGAAGAAGAATAGAGGGAGAGAAGGATTCGAATGAGGGAGGAGAAGTGATGGCCGAATGCATAAATAAAGGGGAGGGAGGGAGTGGTTTCGAAATTTTAGAAAAAGATATGCTTTGAAAGATATGGTTGATAAAAGATAAACATGATATGAAAAAGAGAAGATTTTTTTCAAAATTAAAAGATATGAAAAAGATTTGATAAAGTTAGATCTGAATTTTTTTGTTTATGCATCTATGAAATAAAAGATAATATGAATGATTTAAAAAGATTTGAAAATAAATTGAAAAGAAGAATGAGTTTCGAAAAAGATTTGAAAAGAATTAAAAAAGGATTAAAAATAATTTATAAGATTATTGATTTTTGAGAATGGAAATAAAAAAATTGAATGTTTGTAATGTTTTGATGCAGAAAATTTGGAATTAAAACATGAAAATTCGAAAAAATTTGAATTGGAAATGAAATTACCCCTCCCCTCGCTGTTCTGGTGTTAAATGCCCAGAATGATATCCATTATGGCGTTTAATGCCCATCTGGTGGCCATTTTGGGCATTTAACGCCCAGCCAGGGACCTGGTTGGCGTTAAACGCCAGAAATCCTTCTTTACTGGGCATTTTTCTGAACGCCCAGGATGCTGCCAATTTTGGCGGTAAACGCCCAGAATGCTGCCCATTATGGCGTTTAACGCCCAAAATGATACCTTTACTGGCGTTAAACGCCCAGAATGGTATCCATTCTGGCGTTTAACGCCCAAATTGCCTCTTTATTGGCATTTTGACGCCAGTGAGCTCCTTTTCTTTGTGATTTCTCTGTTTTATGTCTTGAACCTCCATTTTCCTGACTTATTCACTGAAATTCATTAGGAACAAAATTAAATAAACTTATATAATTGTTACAAACATCTAAATAATGGCTGGGTTGCTTCCCAATAAGCGCTTCTTTACTGTCTTTAGCTGGACTTTACTGAGCTTTTTAATTTAGTCTCAGTTTTTAGCATTCTTTCTCAACATTGCCTTCAAGATAATGTTTGATTCTCTGTCCATTAACAATGAACTTTTTGTCAGAATTAATATCTTGAAGCTCTACATAACCATATGGTGACACACATGTAATCACATATGGTCCCTTCTACCAGAATTTCAATTTCCCAGGGAACAATCTTAGCTTAGAGTTAAATAGCAAGACCTTCTGTCCTAGCTCAAAGACTCTAGATGACAGCCTTTTTTCATGCCATCTTTTTGCTTTCTCCTTATAAATTTTAGCATTTTCGAAAGCACTGAGTCTGAATTTTTCCAGCTCATTCAACTGGAGTAATCTTTTCTCTCCAGCTATCTTAGCATCAAGGTTTAGGAACCTGGTTGTCCAGTAGGCCTTGTGTTCCAGTTCCACTGGCAGATGTATGGAGAGGTCCCTATAGGGGTCTTGAATGCTGTTCTGTATGCCCACAGAGCATCATCCAGACTGCTTGCCCAATCCTTTCTACGGGTACTTACAGTCCGTTTCAGGATTCGTTTTAGTTCTCTATTTGAGACTTCAACCTGTCCATTTGTCTGTAGATGATATGGAGTTGCCACTTTATGGTTAATTCCATATCGGACCAGAGAAGAGTCAAGCTGTTTATTGCAGAAATGAGTGCCTCCATCACTGATTAGTATCCTAGGGACATCGAACCTGCTGAAGATATGCTTCTGGAGGAACTTCATCACTGTCTTAGTATCATTAGTGGGTGTTGCAATTGCCTCTACCCATTTAGATACATAGTCTACTGCCACTAGGATGTAAGTGTTCGAGTATGATGGTGGGAAAGGCCCCATGAAGTCAATACCCCATACATCAAACAGCTCAATATCTAGGATCCCTTACTGAGGCATGGCATAACCGTGAAGCAGATTACCAGCTCTCTGGCAACTGTCACAGTTACGTACAAACTCTTGGGAGTCTCTATAGAGAGTAGGCCAGTAGAATCCACATTAGAGAACCTTAGTGGTTGTTCGCTCACCTCCAAAGTGTCCTCCATATTATGATCCATTGTAATGCCATAGGATCTTCTTTGCCTCTTCTCTAGGCACACATCTACGGATTACTCCGTCTGCACACCTCTTAAAGAGATATGGTTCATCCTACAAGTAGTATTTTGCATCAAAAATCAACTTTTTCATTTGTTGTTTACTATACTCTTTGGGTATGAATCTCACAGCTTTGTAGTTTGCAATGTCTGGAAACCATGGTAATTCCTGAATGGCAAAGAGTTGCTCATCCGAAAAGGTTTCAGAGATCTCAGTAGGAGGGAGGGACGCCCCTGCTACCGGTTCTATCTGGGACAGGTCATCTGCTACCTGGTTCTCTGTCCCTTTTCTGTCTCTTGTTTCTATATCAAACTCTTACAGAAGCAACACCCATCTTATGAGTCTGGGTTTTGAATACTGCTTTGTGAGGAGATATTTTAGAGCAGCATGGTCAGTGTACACAATCACTTTTGATCCTACTAAATAAGATCTAAACTTGTCAATGGTATAAACCACTGCAAGCAACTCCTTTTCTATGGTTGTGTAATTCTTCTGTGCGTCATTCAAGACACAGCTAGCATAGTAAATGATGTACAGGAGCTTGTTATGTCTTTCTAGCATAAAGTGACATTTTTCCCAGTTTAAAACCAGGTTAGTCTCTTGGCATCTTTTCAGAACAAGTGCTAGATGGTCAAGACAGGAGCTGAATGAGTCTCCAAATACTGAGAAGTCATCCATGAAGACTTCCAGAAATTTCTCTACCATATCAGAGAAGATATAGAGCATGCACCTATGAAAGGTTACAGGTGCATTGCATAGACCAAATGGCATCCTTCTGTAGGCAAATACTCCAGAAGGACATGTGAATGATATTTTCTCTTGGTCCTGAGGATCTACTGCAATTTGGTTGTAACCTGAATAGCCATCCAAAAAGCAGTAGTATTCATGACCTGCTAGTCTCTCTAGCATCTGGTCTATGAATGGTAAAGGAAAATGATCCTTTCTGGTGGTTGTATTGAGTCTTCTGTAGTCAATACACATATGCCACCCTGTAACTGTTCTTGTAGGAACCAGTTTATTTTTTTTTATTATGAACCACTGTCATGCCCCCCTTCATGGGGATAACTTGGACAGGGCTCACCCAGGGGCTGTCAGAAATAGGATAAATAATCCCAGCCTCTAGTAACTTAGTGACCTCTTTCTGCACCACCTCCTTCATGGCTGGATTTAGCCACCTCTGTGGTTGAACCACTGGCTTAGCATCATCCTCCAATAGGATCTTGTGCATGCATCTGGCTGGACTAATGCCCTTAAGATCACTTATGGATCATCCAAGAGCTGTCTTGTGTGTTCTTAGCACCTGAAGTAGTGCTTCCTCTTCCTATGGCTCTAAAGCAGAGCTTATGATTACTGGAAAAGTGTCATCTTCTCCTAGAAATGCATATTTAGGGATGGTAGCTCGGGTTTAGGAGGCTTTTCCTCTTCTTGATGAATTTTTAGAAGTTCTTCTGTTTTCTTTGGTTCCTCCAGATCAGGCTGAACATCTTTAAAAATGTCATCTAGCTCTGATTCGAGACTCTCAGTCATATTGACCTCTTCCACCAGAGAGTCAATGATGTCAGCGTTCAGGCAGTCTTTTGGTGTGTCTGAATGCTGCATAGCTTTGATAGCATTCAACTTAAACTCATCCTCATTGACTCTCAGGGTTATCTCCCTTTTTTGGACGTCAATGAGGGTTCGTCCAGTTGCTAGGAAAGGTCTTCCTAGAATGAGAGTTGCACTCTTGTGCTCCTCCATTTCCAGCACTACAAAGTCAGTAGGAAAGAAAAATGGCCCAACCTTGACAATCATGTCCTCAATTATGCCTGATGGAATTTTAATGGAGCCATCAGCAAGTTGGAGACATATTCGGGTTGGTTTAACTTCATCAGTTAAACCAAGCTTTTCGATTGTGGATGCAGGTATTAGGTTGATACTTGCCCCAAGATCACATAGAGCTGTCTTGGTACAAGCACCCTGATAAACCCAATTTTGTGCTTTATATTGTGTAAAATCTGGGGGGTTTTGTCAATATTTCTCATAGTTATTCACAAGAAATGCATGGTTTTGTGTTCGCTTCCTAATATTACTCCATGATGAAAAAGAATGTCCTTATCCTTGTTCCTGCTCATATGAAAAAAGAAGAGAACAAAAAAGAAGAGGAATCCTCTATGTCACAGTATAGAGATTCCTTTATGTGAGTAGAAGAATAGAAGAATAGAAGAATAAGGTAGAGAGAGAATGAGAAGAATTTGAACACAGAGAGAGGGAGAGGGTTTGAATTTTAAGAAGAAGAGAAGTGTTAGTAATCAAATAAGTAAATAGAAAGAGATGAGAGGGAGAGAGAATTCGAATACTAATTTAAAAGAAAAGAAAATTTTTTTGTTTTTATTTTAATTATTACTTATAATTCGAATTTATTAAAAGAAATAAATTAAAATTAGAATTTAAAACAATTAGTTAAATAAAAGATTTTTGAAAAAGATGTTAGTGATTTTCGAAAATTAGAAGTGAGAAAGTAGTTAAGTGATTTTGAAAAAGATGAGGAATAGTAAACTTTTAAAATAAAATAAAAAGTCAAGTAGTTAATTGAAAAAAATTTGAAAATCAATTTTGAAAAGATAAGAAGTTAGAAAAAGATTTTGAAATTAAGTTTTGAAAAAGATATGATTGAAATTTATTTTGAAAAAGATTTGAAAAGGAAATTAAAAAGATTTGATTTTTGAAATTAAAGTTGATTACTTGACTAACAAGAAACTAAAAGATATGATTCTAGAATTTAAAGATTGAACATTTCATAATAGGCAAGTAACAACTTGAAATATTTGAATCAAAACATTAATTGTTAGCAATAATTTCGAAAATATGAAATAAAAATAAGAAATAGATTTTGAAAATTTTAGTTAAGAAATTCGAAAAAATTAAGAAGGGAAATGGAAAAAATTTGATTTTTGAAAAAGATTTGAAAAGATAAAAAATTTTTAAATTGAAATTTTGACTTGACTACCAAGAAACAACTAAATTTTAAAACTTTTTGACTAAATCAATTCAAAATTTCGAAAATGATGAGTAAAATAAGGGAAAGATATTATTTTTTATTTTTGAATTTTTAATGAGGAGAGAGGAAAAAAACTAAATGACTCAAGACATAAAAATTTAAGATCAAAACAAACAATGCATGCAAGAACACTTTGAATGTCAAGATGAACACCAAGAACACTTTGAATGTCTTGATGAACATCAAGAACATATTTTTGAAAATTTTTAAGAAAAGAAACACATGCAAGACACCAAACTTAGAAATTTTTAATGTTTAGACACTATGAATTCGAAAATGCACATGAAAAACAAGAAAAGACACAAAACAAGAAAATTTAAAGATCAAACAAAGAAAATCATTAAGAACAACTTGAAGATCAAGAAAGAACACATGCATGAATTTTCGAAAATTTTAAGAAAAGTTAAAAACATGCAATTGACACTAAACTTAAAATTTGACACAAGACTCAAACAAGAAACACAAATTTTTTTTTGTTTTATGATTTTATTAATTTTTTTGTATTTTTCGAAAATTATTTTGGAAAAAGAAATAAAGAGATACAAAATTTTTAATAAGAATTCTAGGAATCACGCAATGTTAGTCTAAAGCTTCGGTCCAAAAGAATTAGACATGGCCAAATGGCCAGCCAAGCTTTAGCAGAGCATTACATACAACAGCCAAATTGATGGGAACCAAAAGGCTCCTGCAAAGATAAGTGGAAACTTCAGTCCAAAAGATTAGACATGGCTTAACAGCTAGCCAGGTTTCAACATATCTCATGAAACTCTAGAATTCATTCTTAAAAATTCTGAAGAGCAAACTTTTTTTTTTTGAATTTTTTCAAAAACTATAATATATTATTTTTTTCTTCAAAAATTAAAAATAATAAAAACTTAAACATAAAATAAAGTTACCTAATCTAAGAAACAAGATGAACTGTCAGTTGGCCAAACTCGAACAATTCCCGGCAACAGTGCCAAAAACTTGGTGCACGAAATTGTGATTCACACTTTTCACAACTCCGGTGCAACTAACCAGCAAGTGCACTGGGTCGTCCAAGTAATACCTTACGTAAGTAAGGGTCGATCCCACGGAGATTGTCGGCTTGAAGCAAGCTATGGTCATCCTTGTAAATCTCAGTCAGGAAGATTCAAATGGTTATGAGGTTTTGATAATTAAAAGATAAATAAAACATAAAATAAGATAAAGTTACTTATGTAATTCATTGGTGGGAATTTCAGATAAGCGTCTGGAGATGCTTTGTTGCTTCTGAATCTCTGCTTTCCATTTGCCTCCTTCCAATCATGCGTGCTCCCTTCCATGGCAAGTTGTAGGATCCTCTCAGTGAAAATGGTCCTCCACGGTTTCTACACGGCTAATCAACTGTCGAATTTCTCGTCTTGGATGAAAAATACCAGGTACAGCTACCGCATGACTAATCATCTGTCGGTTCCCGCTAGCGTCGGAATAGGATCCATTGATCCTTTTGCACACTGTCACTTGCGCCCAACATTCACAGGTTTGAAGCTCTTTATAGTCATCCCTTCCAAGATCCTACTCGGAATACCACAGACAAGGTTTAGACTTTCTGGATCCTAGGAATGGCTGCCAATAATTCTAGCCTATACCACGAAGATACTAATCTCACAGACTCGGTCCGTGTATTAGATACCCAAGAGAATATACTCCAGCTGTCGTCCAATGACTACGTTGAACACAATGTAGATCGCTTTGTGGTTGTCAGGCACGCGGATCTTGGCTAAGCGAGTAACAAAGATTAGGTGATTGCCACGGGTCACCCCTTCATTATGACTTAACTGAATTAAGTACGAGAGTATATCTTGGAGAAGAAGTAGGCGTGAATTGAAAGAAAAATAATAGTACTTGCATTAATTCATGAAGAACAGCAGAGCTCCACACCTTAATCTATGGGGTGTAGAAACTCCACCGTAGAAAATACATAAGTGAAAAGAGGTCTAGGCATGACTGTGAGGCCAGCCTCCAAACGTGAAAAGATGATCTAAGTTACATATGATTGAAAAGACTCTTAGAACTCCAAAAATAAATCTCTAAAAGTAGTTTTTATACTAGACTAGTAACCTATGGTTAAAGAAAATGAGTAACTAAGTGCAGATAGTGCAGAAATCCACTTCCAGGACCCACTTGGTGCGTGCTTGGGCTGAGCATTGAAGCTTTCACGTGCATAGGCCATCCTTGGAGTTAAACGCCAGCTAGGGTGCCAGTTTGGGTGTTTTACGCCAGTTTCAGTGCCAGTTCTGGCGTTTTACGCCAATATTCTTTGATGTGCGTTTGGACGCCAGTTTGGGCCATCAAATCTCGGGCGAAGTATAGACTACTTTCCAACGCAATTGAGAGAGCGCCAATTGAGCTTTTGTAGCTCCCAAAAATCCACTTCGAGTGCAAGAGCGCAGAATCTAACAGCATCTGCAATCCTTTTTCAGCCTCTGAATCAGATTTTTGCTCATGTCCCTCAATTTCAGCCAGAAAATACTTGAAATCACAGAAAAATACACAAACTCATAGTAAAGTCCAGAAATGTGATTTTTGAATAAAAACTAATAAATATAATAAAAAGTAACTAAAATATACTAAAAACTATGTAAAAAAATGCCAAAAAGGGTATAAATTATTCGCTCATCATAAATCTTAGTCAAAAGATTATTGATAAAAATGATTTTGTTTATGAAAGTTAAATAACATGAAATAAATGATACTTGTGATTCAGAAATGAGGAACAGGTTGAGGTTCTAGAGATGCTCTGTCGTCTGAATCTCTGCTTTCCTACTGCCTTCTTCTCCAAACAAGCATGGCTTCCTTCAATGGCAAGCTGTATGATCCTCTCGGATGAAAAATACCAGGCACGGTCTCTGCACGGATAATCAACTGTCGAATTTCTTGTCTCAGATAAAAAAATACCAAGTATAACTACCGCATGGCTAATCATCTGTCGGTTCTCACTAGCGTCGGAATAAGATCTCTCTATCCTTTTGCACACTGTCATTACGCCCAACATTCGCGAGTTTGAAGCTCGTCACAGTCATCCCTTCCCAGATCCTACTCGGAATATCACAGACAACGTTTAGACTTTTCGGATCCCAGAAATGCTACCAATTAGTTCTAGGCTATACCACGAAGGTTCTGATCTCACGGACTCGGTCCGTGGATCAAAGACCCAAGAGATACGTACTCAAGCTGTCACCCAATGACTATGTTGAGCTCAGATAGAACGGGAGTGGTTGTCAGGCACGCGTTCATAGAATTGAGAATAATGATAAGTATCACGGATCATCATCTTCTCCGGATTGAAGTACGAATGAGTATCTTAGAATAGAATCAAGCATGATTAAATAGAAAACAGTAATAATTACATTAATCCATTGAGACACAGCAGAGCTCCTCACCCCCACCTATGGGGTTTAGAGACTCATGCCGTAGAAGATACAATATCAAATGTAAAATATCATGAGTTGCAAAATGAATCTCTAAAAGTAGTTTTTATACTAACTAGTAACTTAGGTTTACAGAAAATGAGTAACTAAGTGCAGATAGTGCAAAAATCCACTTCCAGGACCCACTTGGTGAGTCTTTGGGCTGAGCTTTCAAGCTTACACGTCCATATGCTTTAAGTTGGAGTTAAACGCCACCCTGGGTGCTAAAATGGGCGTTTAACGCCAAGAAAGGTGCCAGTTCTGGTGTTTTATGCCAGAAAGTTTTTGGCTGTCTATTAACGCCAGTTTGGGCCATTTTGGGCAAAGTATGGACTATTATATATTGCTAAAAATTCCAAGATGTCTACTTTCCACGCAATTGATAGCGCGCCAATTGGGCTTCTGTAGCTCCAGAAAATCCACTTTGAGTGCAGGAGGGTCAGAATCCAACAGCATCTGCAGTCCTTTCTCAGCCTCTGAATAAGATTTTTGCTCAGGTCCCTCAATTTCAGCCATAAAATACCTGAAATTATAGAAAAATACACAAACTCATAGTAAAGTCCAGAATTGTGATTTTTGCATAAAAACTAATAAAAATATAATGAAAATTAACTAAATCATACTAACAACTAGGTAAAATCAATACCAAAAAGGGTATAAATTATCCGCTCATCAGTTCTCCTTTTTAATCAACTCCCAATCAAGTTAGGAAACTACTCCATTAACATAAATATAAACTTCACAGAATTAAAAAGGGAGTAAAAGGAAGACATGATAAATAATAATTAAAAATCAATTAAAAATAAAAATAGTTCCTTGCATTAATAAATCCCAAAATGCAACATACTTATCCAAACAGGGTTAATGGGCAGTAAAAAGTAAAAGAATGAGAAAACAAACTAGAATAATGAAACTTCCACGGGGGTAATGATCCTTCTCAGTATCCAAATGCAAAAGCATTAAACTCTAAAACTATGAATGTGAAGAACCCTAGAGGAAGGAGTAGAATTCTCTCTAAGATTCCAAAAACTAAACTAAAACTATGCGTAATGTCAATGTGTGTTGAGTCTCTGTTGTTCCCTGGCTCTAGTCTGTGTTTCTGGGCCGAAAACTGGGTCCAAACTCGGCCCAAAATCGCCCCCAGCGCTTTCTAAAATTTATGCAGATCGCGCATGTTACGCGTACGCGTCGCTGCCATCTTCGCGTGTCATGCGTACGCGTCAAGTACGCACACACGTCGCTGTGCAAATTCGCTTCCACGCGTATGCATCGGGTATACGCAAGCGTTGCTGTGCAGAACTCCAATTCGCATGCACGCGTGAGCCATGTGTGTACGTCGCTTCTCGCTTGATAAAATCCACTCAAATAAACCACTCAAATTAGCACAAGATAAACCATGAAATAGTGGTTTATCACATGGTTTCATGATTGTCTCCTAATTTGTTCCTAAGTGGGAAAACGTGCTTTTTAGGCCCTTAACTGCTAATTTTGATTTACCTTTGATTCCACTAGATGCCTTGATATGTTTGTTAGTGAATTCATATTCGAAAGGCTAGGAATGGATCAAAGGGGTGAAGAGGAAAAGCATGCAAATGGAGAACTCATGAAGAAACAAGGATTTGGGATGCTGAGTTCCACGCGCACGTGCAGCAGATGCGCACACGTGGATTATGATGTCGCATGGCGACGCGTACGCGTGGATAGGAAATTGTCAAGCTACGTGTACGTGTGACCCACGTGTACGCGTCGATGCTCGGACGTGACTCACTTAAGGGCAAAACACTGGGGCGATTCTGGGATTCCCAGGCCAAAATCCAACTCATCTGTGATTCTATTTAACCCAAGGACTGAAGGGGAATCAGAACTTTTGATCACATTAGTTAAGTTTGAGTTTAGTTTTGGAGGGAAAGTTAGTTTTAGAGAGAGAATCTCTTACTTCTCTCTAGAATTAGGATTAGGTTAGATCTAGATTAGAATTTCTTAGATCTATGTTAATTTCATGCTTTGATTTTCTTTTCCTCTTGTAATTCTTCTTCTTCTACATTTCATCTCTCTAGTTTAGCATTTAATTCTTGTAATTCTCTACTTTTATGTTGATGCACTTTTTTTTTCTTCTAATTTATGATTCATTTGTTGTTGTTTAATTCCTTGCAATTGAGTAGTATAGATTTACTTTCGTTTTATGCATTTCAAGTGTTTGATAAAATGCTTGGTTGGATTTTTGTATAGATTTTGTTCCTTTTGGCCTAGGTAGAGCAATTGGTGACTCTTGAGTTGTCTAATTCTCTTGTTGATTGATAATTAGAAGTTGCTAATTGACTTGAATGCCACTAAAGCTAGTCTTTCATCTAGATTTGGCTAGGACTTGTGGACTCAAGTTAATTCATCCACTTGTTTTTCCTCCATAGTTAGAGGTTAACTAAGTGGTAGCAATGGAAAATTCTCATCACAATTGATGACCGGAATTCACTCCCCATATAAAAATGATGAATCCGTTCTTTTGGCAAGCGCACCAAAATTATCGTCAAGTAATAACCCACAGTGGAGTGGGATCGTATCCACAGAGATTGGTAAATTTGAGCAATTTTAATCAATTGGTGAATTAGTCAAGCTGAGCAGAATAGATTGTGATTGCAGAATTGTAAATGGGCAGAAATATAAATGACTCAAAAGTAAAGAGAAGTAGTAAAGTACAGAAAAGGAAATAGCAATAATGTAAAGTGTAGAAACATCAATGACTTAACTGTAATTGGGGATGGGATTGACAGAATGTAAAGAAAGCTATAAAGAATGTGGAAGATAAGAATAGGGGAATTCATTGAGATCAGGAGATGTTGTTCTCTTTAGATTAAATCCAGTTCATATCCTCTTCAATCATGCAACTCATTGACCTCTTGGCAATTATGATTGATTGAACCCCAATCCCTTGGTGATTCAATCTCTCAGATCTTGATCAATAGCCAATTCCTTGGTCTAATTGCTCATGAAGAGAGATATGCTTGGTCCCTGATTATACCACACATCATCATAGGTCCAAGTAGAGGGAGGATTATATGTCACCATATCCAAACACCAAAACCCAGATCCTACTCAAGTGTGTTTCATGTTTCCTTTTCCAAGATTCCCATGAAACCCATTTTGCATTCAATCTCTTTCCCAAGATGACTGAACACTAACATTAAAACGAAATTCCTTCTAGCAAATCAAATAGAAGATGAAGAGAAAAAGAAATTCACTATCATTAATCCATCAAGTACAACGGAGGTCCCTCTCTCAATGAGAGGGAATTCAGCTACTCATAGCTCAGAGAAGAGTACATAAGATAGAAGAGTTGGTGTGAAAAGTAAATCTAACTATACTTTAACAAAACTCTACTCCATAACCCAACTCCCTTTCTGAATACTTCCAGAGATTATTTATACTACTCCTAGCACTAGAATAAAGAAAATACAAAAAGAGAAAAGAAAAATTACAATTTAGAGGGAAGGGAAAACTTAATGCATGACATTCCAGCTGGCGTGTGACAGGCGTTTGAGTGGCGTGCCACGCCCAGCTTCCAATTTGGCTTGGTGCGCCACACCCAGCTCTTCAAGTGGCACGCCCCATGTGTTGGTGTTCCTGTTGTGCCATGCCATCGAGCTCAAGCGGCACGCCCAGGGTCTTCTTAAGCTTGGTGTTGGCCTGGCGTGCCACGCCTTCGAGCCCAAGTGGCACGCCCAGCCCTTTTCCTTCTTCTTCTCTTCTCTGAAAAGTTGAACTAGCGTGGCACACCCAGGGTCTGGCGTGCCAGGCCCACTATGTATGCTTGGTTCTTTTCTCTGGTCCATTGAAATAGCGTGGCACGCCCAGGATCTGGCGTGCCATGCCCATTATGTGAGCTTGGTTCTTCTCTCTGGATAATATAACTAGCGTGCCACGCCCAGCATTTTTCCTTGGTCCAGTAGCTGGTGTGCCACGCCTGGGTCTTCAAGTGGCACGCCCAAGTGACAATTGAGAGCTGGCGTGCCACGCCTTCGACACCAAGTGGCACGCCCAGCCTTTGCTTTGGCCTTCTTTACGTTGGCGTGCCACGCTTGGATGCTCAAGTGGCACGCCTAAGTGAGTATGAAAGCTTGGCGGGCCACACCTTCGACACCAAGTGGCACGCCCAGCTTTGCTTTGGCCTTCTTGAATGTTGACGTGCCACGCCTGGGTCTTCATGTGACACGCCCAAGTGACAATTGAGAGCTGGCGTGCCACGCCTTCAACACCAAATGGCACGCCCAGCCTTTTGGGCATTCAACCTCTTCTTTGGAAACTTGTACTAGCGTGCCACGCCTTGATGCTCAAGTGGCACCCCACTTTAATGTGGCTCTTTTAAGCTTGGCGTGCCACGCCTGGGTCTTCAAGTGGCACACCCAAGGGACAATTTGAAGCTGGCGTGCCACGCCTTCGATACCAAGTGGCACGCCTAAGTGATGATCCCCTCTGGATTGATGAACTGGCGTGCCACGCCCCATGGTTTAAGTGGCACACCCATAGTACGTGATGGGTTAGGCGTGCCACGCCCAGCTTGGCGTGCCACGCTCCTTTAGTGGCATTCAGCATGGCTCTCTGGAAAACTATACTGGCGTGCCACGCCCAGCTTCTGGCGTGCCACGCCCATTTAAAGGCTTTGAGAATCCCCTCTGGACTTCAATACTGGCGTGCCACGCCCATACATTTTTGTGGCGTTTGTTCCAAGTGGCACGCCAGTTTCACATCCTAGCTTGTTTTGTTGTTTTCTTCCCTTTTTGTTGCTCTTTTCCACCTGAAATTTAGCACAAACCCATTTCAAAGCAATGTACCATAATATTTATCAATTAATTCATAAATTACAATGATTAAATGAGATTATGCTATTTTATGGTCCTTTTTAGGCAAGAAAAAAGGGTAGATGATGCAAGTCCTTTTTATGGTCCTTTTTAGGCTTTCAATTAGCACTCCCAAACGAATTGGCTTTAGGGTACTAGGTGTTGAAACACGCCTAAGAATTTACTTGCCCAGGTCTCTTTTCTTGACACATCTACACCACAAGCATCTACTAGGATTTCCTGCTCTTTTGAGATAGTTAGTGTTTTTTTCATCCTATTAGTTGATGCTCAGAGCCTTGGGTCTTTATTGCTTACTACTTCTTGGTTCTATGGATATTCAAGGGACACCCCTTAGCCTCTACTTTTCATGACTCATTTTCTTTCCAGTTCATTCAAGGTTCTACACTTAGTTCCTTGTCTCTTAGTTTTTGAATGGTCTCTCTTGGTCTTAGTCTCTTTTACTCTTGTTTTTGTAACAACTCACAAAGACTCTTATGGAAACAAACTATTCTTTTATTGATGTTGATGAAACTTGAACTAACATTGCATTTTCTTTCTTGTAATTCAAAGGACTTATAAAAGACTTTAGGACATAAGAAAACTAAGCGTTAAACATAAACTATCCTAACATTGCAACTTATTATTAGACAGAAATGTAAACATAAAGAAAACTAAACAGAATTCAGAAATTTGAGAGTTTCAACCATGGGACTTAACAACCTTGAGCAGCTTCAATTCATTGGCCATTTTCCTTTATCTTTCTTTTTGGAGGGGGAGGAGTCATCATCATTCTTTTTGGAAGATCCCTCTTGTGCCTTTGTGTCCTTGGGCTTCCAAAATCCTAGCCTCCTCATGTAATTTCTTTCATCCTCCTTGTCTCGCACTCAACTCTTCCATTCTTTGCATGAATGTTGGGTATTCGGGGTTTAAGGCAGCCACAACATTACACAAGTGATTCAGCTTTGCTTGTGTGTTGATATCATATTGCCTCCTTGAAATAGTTCTGGCATCATAAAGATTCCTGAACTTAGCAAGGTTCCTCTGCTGCCATTTATTTTGCTGCACTATCTTGTTGAGTGCGCTTTGCATCTCTCCCCAGTCGAAGTGTTCTTGCTGCTCTTTCCTCATGTGCTCCAAACTCCCTTGGAGTTGTTGTATGTTCTCATTCACTTGGTCCCATTGTTTTTATTGATCCTTGAGTTGGTTGACATCTTCTCTTAGATGGTGTATGTCTCCTTTCATTTGGTGTATATCTCCATGTAATTGCTCCCAGTTGAAACCTTCAGAAAATTATTGGTATTGTTGGTATTGTTGGTATGGTGGTGGTTGGAGTGCTAGGTAATATGGTTACTCTTCAGCCCCTTCTTCTTGTTGTTGATTTCCCTATTGATCTCAGGGTGCTCGTTTCTCCCCAGTTGGAAGCCAACCTTCAGAATGATTTGCCTCTCACTCTCCCAACTATAAAATTAGTTTTGGTTGAATACTGAGAGGAACTTGTATTCATTGTGGCTTGAGGATCCTGAGGTTGGTTCCTTGGTCTTTCTTTTCTTTGATGATGAGGCTTTTGGTGGTGCCATTGGGTTGAGAAAGGGTGTTTGAAGGGTTAAGCAAAGTTGGAGAATTTTGAAAGAGAGTAAGCAAAACATAGTTTTGCTCCAACACCAAACTTAGGACTTGATTGTCCAAATCAAGAAAAGGGAAAGAAAGGTAAAGAAAAGAGAGGGGGGTAGAGTGTGGAGGGTCTTTCGTGTATGAGGTTTGGGTTCAAAGTGTGAAGAGTGGTGGGAAAGTGAGGGGTTTATATAGAGGTAGGGAGTGTAGTCTGGAGGGTGGGAAGTGAAAGTAATTCAATGTTTTCCCACTTGGGGAGTGGCGCCTAGTGTGGGAAGAGGTGCCAATCCTTATCCCTTTTGGCTTCCTACATGTGTTGAGTTCCAAAGTGCAAGTACACTTTGACTTCTTGCTTTATGAGCTATCAATCATGTGGGCCCCATTCTCTCTCTCCTGAAAATAAAAACCGAAACCCCATCAGTAATTACAAAAGAATCCTTCACATTCCTTATAGTGTGAGCCAATGAAATTGCAACTGATGAGTGTCCCTTCGGACACCAAACTTAATCCCATTGCATCTAATAAATTGGGTTCATCATTGGGTTTTAATGTGTTCATAAGGGTGAATTAATTTTAATCCTTTCATATTCTTTCACTTCTAACCCCTTCCGAACACATTCAAAACCAACTTTTATGCATTTACCAATTTATTAAATGCTTTCAACTTGAATGGTATTGGGTTACTAGGTGATCTTCGTATGGTGGTGGCCACACTAAACTTAATCTCTGGGCTTACTTCTCAAATTTAATTCATTCAAATGGTTGTAAGCCTAGATTAAGTGGATTGGTGGCCACACCAAACTTAGCTTTTTAGCTAGTTCTCAGCCCAATTACTCATCATCAGTAGATATATTCATCAAATTGCACTTTCAGAGAAAAAGAAAACACATTGAAGATTTTCTAACTACTGAAAACTGATATTTAAGTTTCCTAATCTACCACCTACAATCTACCTTTAGAATGCAATGATACCAGAATATTAAATTGGAACTTAAACTATCTAAGTTGACAATTTTAAGTTACTTCTAAGAAAGCAATAAATCAAAAGGATATAAAGTGTTGGGGTGCCTCCCAACTAGCACTTCTTTATCGTCACTAGCTTGACGTTCTTCCTTCTTTAGCTGAGGTTGTAGCTCACTCTCTTCTCATCCAGTGAAGCTCCTAAGTAATGCTTGAGTCTATGGCCATTCACAGTGAATGTTCTTTGTGTTTTGTCTTCTATGAGCTCTACATGACCATAGGGAAACACCTTGAGGATGGTGAAGGGTCCAGACCATCGAGACTTAAGCTTCCCTGGGAAGAACTTCAGTCTTGAATTGTACAGCAGCACTTTCTGACCTTCTGTGAACTCTCTCCTTGCTATCTTTTAATCATGCCACCTCTTTGTGTTTTCCTTGTAGATTTTTGCATTCTCAAAATCTTGGTTTCTTAATTCTTCCAGCTCATTGAGTTACATTACCCTCCTTTCTCCAGTAGCTTGATCATCGAAATTCAACATTTTTAGAGCCCAGAATACTCTATGTTCAAGCTCAACTGGCAAGTGACAAGCCTTAACAAACACCAATTGGTATGGAGACATCCCAATAGGTGTTTTGAAGGCTGTCCTATAGGCCCATAATGCATCATCCAGCTTCTTAGACCAATCCTTCCTTGAGCTTCCAACAGTTTTTTCAAGAATTCTTTTGAGCTCCCTGTTTGAAATCTCAGCTTGCCCGTTGGTCTATGGATGGTATGGAGTTGCCACTTTGTGTTTGACTCCATACTTGAGTAGGAGTGTCTCAAGTTGCTTGTTGCAGAAGTGTGTCCCTCCATCACTAATAAGGGCTCTAGGAACTCCAAATCGGCTGAAGATGTTCCTTCTCAAGAAGCTTATCAACCTTGTTGTCATTTGTCGCTGTGGATATGGCTTCTACCCACTTTGACACATAATCTACAGCCACCAATATATAATTATTTGAGTAGGAGGATGGAAAAGGTCCCATAAAATCAATTCCCCACATGTCAAACAATTCTAATTCCATTATAAACCTCTGTGGCATCTCATTTTTCTTGGATAGATTGCCAGCCCTTTGGCATTTATTTCACCTTGACACCAATTCCTTTGCATCCTTGAACATGGTTGGCCAATAGAACCCACATTGTAGCACCTTGGCTGCAGTTCTTTCCCTACTAAAGTGGCCTCCATATGAAGATCTATGGTATTGCCAAAGCACTTCTTGCCCTTCCTCTTGTGAAATACACCTTCTCAAGATCCCATCAGCACATTTTTTGAACAAATAGGGCTCATCCCAAATGTAGTGTTTAGCATCTTTGATTAGCTTCCTCCTCATGTGTTTGTTGATGTTAGTTGGTAGTTCTCCAAAAACCTTGAAATTGGCAATGTCTGCAAACCAAGGGGCTTCTTGGATCATCATCAACTGCTCATCAGGGAAGCTCTCATTTACTGCAAGTTGGTGTGCCTCATCTTCGTTTTGTGGGATCCTTGATAGGTGATCAGTCACTTTGTTCTCTGCTCCACTCCTATCTTTAATTTCAATGTCAAACTCTTGGAGTAGCAGGATTCACCTTATTAGTCTGGGCTTGGACTCTTGTTTGGTAACCAAATATTTGAGTGATGCATGATCAGTGAATACAATTACTTTAGTGCCAATAAGATATGATCTAAATTTGTCAAAAGCAAAGACAATGGCAAGTAATTCCTTCTCTGTAGTGGTATAGTTCCTTTGATTCTCATTAAGACTTTGCTGGCATAATAAATAACATGCACCAAATTATCTCTCCTCTGTCCTAAAACAGCACCCACAGCAAAATCTGATGCATCACACATCAACTCAAAAGGTAAATCCTAGCATGATGGTGCTATGATAGGTGCAGAGGAAAGTCTGTTTTTGAGCTCATCAAAGGCTAGCATGCATTCTTTATCAAAGATAAAAGGTATATTAGAGACAAGCAAGTTACTCAAAGGTTTGGCAATTTTTGAAAAATCTCTAATGAACCTTCTATAAAAGCCAGCATGTCCTAGAAAACTTCTAATTGCTTTGATATTGCAAGGTGGGGGTAGCTTTTCAATCACCTCCACCATAGTCTTGTCCACCTCTATGCCTCTTTTTGAGATCTTATGACCAAGAACCACCCCTTCTGTCACCATAAAATGGCACTTCTCCCAATTCAAAACAAGGTTGGTTTCTTGGCATCTCTTTAGCACCAAGGCCAAGTGGTGTAAGCATTTAGAATATGAATCACCAAATACAGAAAAGTCATCCATAAACACCTCAATGAATCTTTCAATCATGTCTGAAAATATGGAGAGCATGCACCTTTGGAATGTTGCAGGTGCATTGCACAATCCAAAGGGCATTCTCCTATAAGCAAAGACACCATAGGGACAAGTAAATGAGGGTTTCTCCTGGTCCTTGGGTGATAAACCACTATTTTATTGTTTATCTTGTGCTCAATTAAGTAGTTTTTATCAACTCTTTAACCACTTATTCATACTATTTGCATGGTTTTACATTTGCCTTCCAATTATGTGCTTTGATTGAAAACATGCTTCTTTGGTCTTAATTTTGATATGTTTAAACCTCTCTTATTACCATTCGATGCCTTGATATGTGGGTTAAGTGATTTCAGAGATTACAGGGCAGGAATAGCTTAGAGGATGGAAAGAAAGTATGCAAAAGTGGAAGGAATATAAGAAGCTGAGAAATTGCTAAGATGTCCAGCCTGACCTCTTCGCACTCAAACGGCTATAACTTTAGCTACAGAGATCCAAACGGTGCGGTTCCAGTTGCATTAGAAAGCTAACGTCCGAAGCTTGATTTGATATATAATATGCCATAGTTCCCTGAAGCTAGGTGACGCGAACGCGTGCTCCACGCGGACGTGTCGCAGTGACAAAAATCAGCGTGTTTGAATTCGCAACCAGGGAATTCTGGGCTGTTTCTGACCCAGTTCTCGGCCAAGAAAACACAGATTAGAGGCTATAAAGTAGGAGAATGCATCCATTCATAATCACAAGCTCACAATACATAATTTAGGATTTAGATGTAGTTTTCAGAGAGAGAGGTTCTCTCCTCTCTCTTAGGATTTAGGATTAGGATTCCTCTTAAAGGATTTAGAATTTTAACTTCTTCTCAGGTTCAATGTTCTTTTATTTATTTTATCAATTAAGTTATGAACTCTTTATGTTTAGATTGATTTTCTTTACTTAATGCAATTTGAGGTATTTCAGAATTATGATCGCTCTCTTTTATTTATGATATAAATAATTTGGATTTTTTCCTTTTGGCTTTGGTTTAGTCATTGGAGACACTTGAGTTATCAAACTCATTGTTGACTGAAAATTAGAATTTTTCAAGAATTAATTCGAGTTCCAATAACTCTAGCCTTTCCCAAGGAAAGACTAGGACCTGAGGAATCAATATTAATTCATCCACTTAACTTACCTTCATAGTTAGAGGTTAACAAAGTGGGAGAAAAATTCAATTCTCATCACAATTGATAAGGATAGGACTTCCAATTCTAATACCTTGCCAAGAGTTTATTTTATTATTACTATTTTATTTCTTATCATTTAACATACTGCTTTCTTACTTTTAAAACCCCCAATTTACAAGACTCATAACCAATAATAAGAACACCTCCCTGCAATTCCTTGAGAAGACGACCCGAGGTTTAAATACTCGGTTATCAATTATAAAGGGTTTGTTACTTGTGACAACCAAAACTTTTGTAAGAAAGGTTGATTGCTTGGTTTAGTAACTATACTTGCAACGAGAGTTTACTATAACCTCTAAACCATCAATCTTCAGTTCTTCAAAATGGCACTGTTGCCGGGGAATTGCAAACGTGTGCCTTATTATTGGTTATTGTAAATATTTGCTTTTGCTTGTTATTTGTTTTTATTTTTTTGTTTTTATTTTTGCTTTTTCATAAATTAAGAGGTTATTGGTTTTATTTAGTTATTAAAATTTTTTCAAAAAAATTTATTCTTAGTGTTCATCTTGATCTTCAAGTTGTTTTTCGTGTTCGTCTTGACCTTCAAGTTGTTCTTAGTTGTTTTCTTCGTTTTGATATAAAATTTAAGTTTGGTGTCATTTTATTGTTTTTCTCTTTCCTCATTAAATTCAAAAATTCAAAAATTTAAAACTCAAATTTCAAATTTCAAATTTCAATTTTCAAAATTCAAATTAAAAAGAAAATTTAATTCAAATTTCAAAATTTCAAATTTTAATTTTCAAAATTCAAATTTAAAAATTAAAATTTAATTTTCAAATTCAAAAATTTAAATGTCAATAACCTTTTAATTTAAAATTTATTTTTATTTTATTTTTATTTGCTACTATGAACCCTCACCCCTTTGGCTATGAGTCTGGTTACAATTATGTTGCAGGAAGAGGAAATTACAAGGAGAACAGGCATCAAGGTTGGAACAATCAAATATGGGGGGAGCCACAAAGATTTGATCAACCCTCATGGCAACAACCACCTCCAATGGACTATCAACAACCACCACCATATGCCTATGACCCCTTTCCTCAACATGACTTTGGACCACCACACTCACAAGCCAACTCCACCATTCACCACCATATGACCCTAACCCGTATCCACCATACAACCACCTTATAAGCCAAATGAACCCTCCTATCCACCCCAAACCTCCATGGAAAAAGAACTTACCGATCTAAACTCTACTATACAAGCTCTCGTCACCCAAATCGGACCACAAAATACCTTCAACAATCAACCCTCAAGCTCTAGTGCACTTCCTTTTCAACCACAGAATGATCACTCCATCCCATCACCACCATCTATGGAAGAGCACCCACATCCATCAATCCAAGAGCAACATGATCCCAATGATGCTATTGACATGGAACAAGAGAGAAGGGATCATCTTTGCGAATCCATACTCCATAAGGAGCTAGAGGAGGCCCTAAAGGTGAAGGAGCCACCACCTTCATATACATCATGTCCATATCCATCAATCCAAGAGCCTTATGGTCCTACTTATGATACCCAAGCGGAACAAGAATCAATGGATCGTCTCAAGAAAACAGTGGATCAATTTCATGCAACCCTTCATCAATTGGAGCAAGCGATACATCAATTAGCTTCCCGATGTTCGGACACTCAAGGAAACCCCATGGCTTCATGTGGACAATCTAATGAAGAACGTAGCATGAAGGAGACATTAGAAACTCCGGTGGACAGTAAGGAGCATGAATTTGTACTGGAACAAGTGAAGGAAGCCGGAATTATTGAAGAAGAAGAAGTGGTTGAAGACTTGGGAGATGTTGAACCTCCATGGGAAAGTCAAGACATAGAGCTTCCTTCCAAGACGGTTGCATTTGATGTTGAGGAGGGTGTACAACCTCCAAGGCATACCCTGGTTGAAGACTTGGAAGAGGTTGATTAAGAAATGGAGATTCAAGAAAAAGAGGCACAACCTCCCATGCCCTTGGTGAGAAATGAAGAAGAGATTGAATTGGAAGAAAGCTACCAAGAGGAAGAGGTTGAAATTGAAGAAGCTTACAAGGAGGTGGAAGTTGTCAGAGAAGAGCACAAGGGAGTGGAGCTTGCAAGTTCATTAACAACACCTCTCCCAAGGCCATTACCGTCCAACACAACGTTCAAGAGGTAAATCTTATCCTTAACCTTTACTTTCCCACTTGAATATGGGCTACTAGAGACGGATGGTCAACTTAGAGCTCTTTGTGGTATTAAGAGTAAGAGAAGATAGCCAGTGGTAAGAATTGTCCTGCAAGGTTCATTATGGTTGGAAGCTTTAAGTTTAAACGCAAAGGTTGGTGTAGAGCCCAACTGAATGGGTCTAGGAAGTTGTTTGGCCGCTTTATGAGAATTCAGATTGCTTGCTACCCAGATGGAATCATGATGATCAACACAAAGATGAGTGTAAAAGCAAAGTTTGGGATCCTGGAGTCTGTTCTAACATTCAGCACACTGGAAGCCTGAGAACCTGTTTAAAACTGCTCAAAGGCTTTACGTGCCTAATTTGGGACCCTGGAGGCTGTTGGAATTTCAAACACTGGTGGAGATTTTTGGATGAATACAAGCATAAGCCACCATAACAGGAAGCTCATCAAATGTCCAACTTAAGGACTTTAACTAAAAGTGCTAGGTGGGAGACAACCCACCATGGTATGATCGTTCTTTTTTTTTCATTTTTATTTAGTTTTATTTGTTTTCAAGATTATATTTATTTATTTTTCATTGTCATTGAATTCCTCGGGAGTTCTTTTGCATAAGATTAGGGTCATAATTATGCGCATGTGCGATTCTGCAGTTTTTGCGGATGTCGATAATAAATAAAAAAGCGCGATCGCTAACGCGAGTACCCAAAATTTGGCGAAAAGAGTTTCGAACAGAGAGTTGTGCGAACGCGAGGCTGCACTCGTGCCAATCGCACAAATCAGGCCACCCAATCGCGTGACCCATGCGTCCGTGTCACCTGACCTTATCGCGCACCACGCGACCGCATCACCCACGCGTCTGCGTTGCCTGCGCCGCACAACTTATCCAGATCAGCGCCAAATATCATATCTTTTCTTCCCCAAATCCTAATTTTTCTTTTCCATTCTTATTTCTTTCTTCTTTTCTTCTTCCTTCTTTACTTTCATTCTCTTTACTAATTACATACTTTCATTCATTGCATTTTAATTGTGCATATTTTTATTTTAAATTTATTATTTTTTTCCATTGGTGTTACAATTTTCCTTATTCAACTATTGCATCTTTTCTTGAATTTATTTTTGGTGCTCATGACTTGTTTTACACTGTTGGTAATATTATTTAAGTCAATGCTAATCTTTTATGATATTTGTATTAATTTTGCATTGACATTA